>NC_063165.1:65580107-65880107 GCF_023159225.1 Perognathus longimembris pacificus
ATTCTTAATTTAGAATGTCTCCTAGCTGCTTTTATTTTTCCCCTAGCAAATTTCAAACTTTCTTTCAGCATTCTAAAGTAGCTTTCATTTTTCCTTTGAATAATTCTTTTTTTCATGCAGGTAGAGTACAACCCTGAGTTTATTTGTAGAAATAAGATTGTATCAGCATTTAGAGCAGAGGCTCTGGAGTCAGACTCTTGTTTTGTATTTTCCTCTTGGCATTTAATTGACGTTAACTGTGGACAGGTAACTTAGTGTGTCAGAGCAACTAGTTCCTTTTCCATAAAAGAACAGTGCTGATTATGAGAACAATAGTATCTCTCCAAAATACTATTGTAAAGATTAAACAACTTAGTGCATGTAAAGTACTAGAATAGCAATTGGTATTATTTAGATGAAAGCTGTGGTTATTTTTTTAAAATATGTGTTAAACATGAATAAGATACCAAGAATTATGCTGATATTTTCTAATAGGAAGACATGAAATGAACAGTTTTGGATCTATAGTATGGGAGATGGATGATAAGTAAATGACTAAACAAGATAATTTAAGATTCTGTTCTATAAAAGTCATGAAGACACATTGCCCCATTCATAAGGAAATGGAAAGACTTGGAGAAAGTCATACTAAGTGAGCTAGACCCAAAGAAACATAGACCCCATGGCTTCCCTCAGTGGTAATAATTTGCCTAAGTCTAAGATTGTCCTAGTAGATGATCATAATAGATCAATAGCTATGTACCTATGATCACATAAGATGATGCTAAGTGAAATGAACTCCAGGTTATGGAAACAAGTGGTTTATCATTGTTGTTTTTATTTTTAATGAATTATGTGAAATTATTTCTTTTTCTTTTATCTTCCAGGTTTAGCCCCTGTTGTCATTGTATTTGATTTTGGCAGCCTGGGTATTGTATATAGGTTTTTCTGAATTAGGGAAGGGAAGGGGAACATCAAAATGGAGAGACAAAGGGTAAAAGGCAAACCAATGCAACCACAATACTTACAAAACAATATGTTGTAAACTAACTGTACATCTTGGGGGAAGGGGGAATTGGGGAGGAGGGAAGGTAGGAGGAAAATGAGGGAGAAAGTAACAAGTTTGATAAGAAATATACTCACTGGGCTGGGAATATGGCCTAGTGGCAAGAGTGCTTGCCTCGTATATATGAAGCCCTGGGTTTGATTCCCCAGCACCACATATACAGAAAACGGCCAGAAATGGCGCTGTGGCTCAAGTTGGCAGAGTGCTAGCCTTGAGCAAAAAGAAGCCAGGGACAGTGCTCAGGCCCTGAGTTCAAGGCTCAGGACTGGCAAAAAAAAAAAAAAAGAAAGAAAACAAAAGAAAAAGAAAAAAGGAAAGAAAAGAAATGTACTCACTATCTTATGTATGTAACTGTAACCCCTCTGTATATCATCTTGACAATAAAAAACTTTTTTAAAAAAGTCATGAAGAGAGAAATGGAACAGAAAATAGTAGGGAATGTGTTGACTTTGAGTAGGAAGGGATATTTAAACCATCAAAGGAAGGGGGAAAATACTATTACTAATAATGAAAAACGAGGAAGAGTGATAGGAGATGTGGAGGAAGAATGGTCCAGAAAGGAGGACCAGATAGTAACCCAGCTAGATGACACAAGTAGAATAATTAGATGACCCAATTAGAACATGTGTGATGAATCTGGGAGCAGAAGTAGAAACAGCATGGGTAGAGAGGAGTGGGGAGGATGAGAAAGACAACAAAGTTGGTAAAGGGGGCAAAGACTGGCTTATGGCAGAATTTGTAGGCCATGGAAAGAGGTTTAGGGTTTTATGTAGAGTTAGAAACCATGAGCATAAGTTGTAAGTAGTAGAGAGATAATTTACTCATGCTTTAGACAAGTTATACAGATTTTTTTTTCCTGTTGGTCATGGGGCTTGAACTCTGGGCCTGGGTGCTGTCCCTGAGCTCTTCAGCTCAAGGATAGCGCTCTGCCACTTAAGCCACAACACCACTTCAAGTTTTCTGGTGATTACTTGGAGAGAAGAGTCTCACAGACTTTCCCACCCAGGCTGGCTTTGAACCATGGTTAGATCTCAGCTTCCTAGGTAGCTAGGATTACAGATATGAGCCACCAGTGCCTGGCAAATTATACTGATTTCTCCATGGAGAATTGATTCTAAGACTACAAGTGACTAATAGGGAGATGGATAGGTTGATGATGGAATAGATAGGTAATGGAATAGATAATGGAATGGATAGATTTAAGATAATGTTTTGGCTTCCTGATATTACAGATCGAGTAGCTAAGGGAAGCCAGGGCTCTGATGACCAAGTGGATGAATTGGGAGGGACTAGATGAATTGGGGAGGGACATCACTGAGATGGATGCAGACAATGCTGTGTTTAGTATACTTCCTATATTTTCCACACTTACTCTTAATGAATGATTTTTTTCATTTTTGCCTTCCTATTTTCCATGTATATTATTAGCTTTGTGATGATACAGGATACATTTGTGTCTGTGTATAGTTGTATTTCCAATGTATCCTATTCATCATACATAATCAATTAATACTATTCATATCAAATGGAAAGAGCATTAAGAGGATTACTGCAAAGGAAAGTACCAAGTCTAAGTTTTTAGTCTATATGACAATATGCTGTAAACCAAGTGTACAACTCAGGGAAGGGGAAACTGGGGAGGGGGAAGGTGGGAGAAAAATAAGGGAGGAGGTCACAAGTTGGATAAGAAACTCACTGCCTTATGTATGAAACTGTAACACCTCTGTACATCACTTTGACAATAAAGAAATTTTAAAAAGTTTTTAGTCTAAAAGGTACTTGAGAAGGGTGTTTGAAGGGTAGTTGAGGGCAAATACTAAACAAGGAGGAATGAGACCTCCCAGGTAGAAAAACAGCTTGTGTCCAGGCTGGGGAATCCAGGGAAGGTCCCAGTGCCTGCTTCTGTTTGGCTGAAACACAGAGGACATGAAAGGCAGCACTGCTGTGTGGGGTGGGGGGTAGAATGGTCAGAGAGGTTGAGCCACAAGGTAAAGCACTTTGAATACTTGGTCCTGAAATCTGAGCTTCCATAGGCCTGGGGGTGGGGGGGATGGAGTGGAGGCACAGAGGGCTTCTGGCAGTAGTGTTCTAAGATGATCACAGCTGGGATTGAGGACATTTACTCTGGTGTGGTAATCAAGAGGACTTCTACTTTCTCTGGCTGTAGTGTATTTTTCTCAAAAAGTAGCTCTTCTGGTACTTATGGTGACCATTATTGTCTAACTTCTCTCCTATTTTTTCATTGAATTGACCCAGGAAGAAACTGTAATTTAAGAAAAAGTCCTTAAGGGATATAGCTGGATTAGCACACCAAGCAAACCACATATTTCTGGGTTTTCTTTTGCAGCAATGCCTCTCACGACTTGGCTTTTTCTTCCTTCCTTTCCTTCCCCACACTTCTAGTTCACCCCATCCCCAACCCAGGCCTAGTCTTGGGCCTCTTATTTGAGTCATCTGACCATCCGAGTTCACAAGTCTGTTGAGTGCATGGCCCCATGCCCGCCCGGGACGCCCTCCACCCCCTTGCCAGGCCCCGGATACCCTGGGAACGACAACCAGTGACTTCAGAATCTTAGTACAGTACAATGAAGCCATTTCCTTCATTTTAACATCAAATATCCTATTAGAAAATTTTACTTCTCTTTCTATCAAAATCACTTGATTCTTTCTTTAGAAGGTCTCTTGTCACAGTTATACTAGCATTCAAAAGACCCAAGCAGAAAGTCTCTTTTTATTGATTGATTGTGTGTGTGTGTGTGTGCGCGTGCGCGCGAGCGTGCGCGCGCAAGCGCCAGTGTTGGGGATTGAATCCAGTGCCTCACACTTTTGCTGAGCTTCTTTTCTTTTTTTTTTTTTTTTTGCTCACAGCTGGTGTCCTACCACTTGAGCCACACTTGCAGCTCTGGACCTTTGCTGGTTAGAGATTTGCCTGACAGATTTGCCTGCCCAGGCTGGCCTTGAACCTTGTTCCTCAGATCTCAGCCTTGAGAGCAACTGGAACTATAAGTGTAAGGCACCAGCGCCCAGCAACTTTACCCCTTTTAGACCACTGATACCTTTCAAATTCATTCCATGTAGGTGACACATATGTACCCAAAAAATGAAGAGTTGAGGACTAGTAGACTGAGCCAAAAGACCAAAAGAATTGTTCTGACTACAGTTAAGGAAAATAGAATCATTCCTCACCTATAATTAATGACTAATTTTATTTCCTCTTGGAATCTAAATAGTACCATCTCACTGTTGAATTTCACAGGAACAATTAAAGAAATGATTCAAAAAATGCTGTAGTCATTAATTGAATGTGACAAATATATTGATAGTTTAATCTTCAAAATAAAAATCTTCTGAAATGCTATTAAAGATAACTTCTAAGTATTTTAACTTGAGTTAGAAAGCATTATTTTCTAAATGTTTATATAGAAAATACAATAGTTGAAGAATATGAAAACTACACTCTTATGATGTTCTTTCATATATCTTCATTTTAATTATTCCATATGACAGACCATTTTGTGCTGTACATGTTCATTTAACAGTATATTGTGAGCATTATGTCTGTTGACATGAAATTTTTATTAGACTGTAGGCTATTCCATTGTATATTATATAGTTGTTGCCATAATTTACTTAATTAATTCCATTTTGTGGGATGTAGAGTTTGCTTTGTTTTGCCATTGAAGACAAAATATCTATGGAACAAAATCTTTATATGCCACAACATTTTAATGATAAACTTAGAGCACTGATGCAAAAGACATGAAAAATATCATGGTGTTTGTAGTTTTCAGTTTAAGACAGTGAACTTAGAAATAGTTGCATCCTTAATTCACAACATTGAATAGAAAAGAGACCTAGAGTTCACATGCACACACATGACCAAGCTTCCTCCATAGACATCATGAGACTGCTTCAGTTCCTAAACAAAAATTCCACTGCAAATTCAATCACAAAACTCCAAAAACAAAATCTTATTTCCTGTTGTTTTATTCCGCACAAATGTAAGTGAGGAACTGATCATCTTCAGGCACTCTTTTTTTTTTTTTTTTTGTAACTTTCATTATGCAGAAATTCTTTTTTTTTAGTTGCAACTGTGTTTCTGGCTAAGAAGATAGTGATAGACAATAGAACACACACTGCACATGTGTGGAACCCTCAGCTGAAGCCACGGCACCAAAACCAACTAAACAAGCAAACAAACAAACAAATGGACAAACAATCTAAAAAGTTTTGATTGATGGGATTAAAAGTAGAAAAGAGAATTAGGAAACAATAGAGATAGTGTAAGACCTTAAAGACGTTCTTCCCTCCCTCCCTCCCTCCCTCCCTCCCTCCCTCCCTCCCTCCCTCCCTCCCTCCCTCCCTCCTTCCTTCTTTGGTCCCTTCCTCCCATTCCCCACTCTTCGTTCTCTTCCCTCTTGTGTTTTCTCTTCCTCATTATTTTTTACTATGTACCCAGATTGGCCTCAAATTCACGATCCTCCAACCTCAGCCTCCCAAGTATTGGGTTTACAGGTTTACAGCATCATGCTTGAATCTAAGTGAACTTTATGCTCAAGCTATATCACAAACTGCAGGCTGGACTTCATTTGGCTAATTAGCCATTCTCCTACCTTTGTCACCTCCTCTGGTAAAACTACTTCACAAGTGATTAAAAATAACACTTTGTGGTCTTCCATGAAGTCAGGATGGTATTCAAGAAACATTTTCTGAACGGAAATGATTCTAGCTTTGGCTTCAAATAAAATTGAAGAGAATCATTGTGTTAAAGTCATTCACTGTACAAGAAGATTGGAGACACATTTCCTCACTAATCTCCATGATGGGCCCGTGGGTCTATAGATATCTTAGGGACTTCAAATTTGGTGTTGTCATCCCCTATGATTTTTGCACAGGTTAGAGATGCCCTTTCCTAGTAACTCTGTTAATAATGCTGCTCTTCATCAAGCACATTTATGAGCAAATGCAGTGCTGATGGCTTGATTTATATCATCTCCTATAATCATTACAACAGTCCTAACAAAACAATCTGGAAAGTAGAAGACGGAGGCTCAGAGAGGTATGTAGCTCATCAAATGTCACACAATTAATAGATGGTGGGACTGCTACTCCTTGCAAATGGTCATGAAACATTAAATTATTTTTTTCCAGTGACAGAAAATCATTACATCATGTGAAAACAGTATTTCTTGTCATGACATTAGAAAAATATTGAACAGAGATGTGTAGCTTTTGGTTCATGTGTAGAACGATCTAGTTCTTGTTTGTGACTGCTCTATTAATATGTAAAATTCAGTACTATTTTTTTCAATTAAGGTTGTATTTATAACAAATGTCTTCAGGTCTTCCATCTGTGTTTCGTGTGACTTAGGTCTAGATCACATAACACATGTCCTCATGGGACGAGTTCCAGTGTGTTAACCAAAGTCTCTTGGGAAAGCTCAGAGCTGAACACAATACCCCTGATGCTTTTTAGTAGGTACAGACTGCAACAAACTTTCACTCCTTTGTTCACATAAGGATATTTAAAATGCTTCTTGGAATTGCATTAGGTTTCTTGGCAACAAAACACTTCTTGCCTCACTTTATACTTGTCAACTAAAAGCTCATGCTGTTTTTCCATATGAATTACAATATTATGAAACCAATTCACAGAAAAGAAGTTCATAGAATAAATTTTAATTGGTACATATTTTAACTTCCTTTGAAAAATCCCAATACAGCTGGGTACTGGTGGCTCTTGCCTGTAATCTTAGCTCCTTAGGAGGCTGAGGTCTAAGGATTTCCATTTGAAGCCCATGCCAAAGTGGCATGGTGGCTCAAGTGGTAGAGCACTAGTCTTGAGCAAAAGAAGCTCAGGAACAGTGCCCAAGCCCTGAGTTCAAGCCCCAGGGCCAACATACACACACACAAGAAAGAAAGAGAAAGGAAAAACTCAAGAAAGGAAGGAACCCAAACAATGGGTTCCCTGCCTTTATCCTGGTCGAGGAGACACAGGTTTGTACACATAAGTAGAAGTAGATATACATATTCCCTGTATGAAGTCATCATTGAAAAGCCCACTTTCATGTCTTTTAAAGAAACAATAAAAGTCACCTGTATGCAACATTATCTCTAAGTTATTTGGAATTTTTAGTTAATCCAAGAGGATCCAACTTTTCCACATACTCAGTTATTGAGGGGTTTCCATGTCACGGTTTCCCTGTTACTGAGGGGACCCTAGCAATATATATGCTCATCAGTTTAGTCAGTACCACATCCACACAGGAAACTCGCAATCGAGTCTGGTGGAGTTAATGCAGGTATGAGGAATGAGAGCTGAGGGGTCAGATACACAGGGCCTGATACGTTGAAGTAGAACATGAGTCATGTTGTATACCCCCTATCCTTCTCTGCATGTTCCCAGCCACAGAAATTCCTTCCCCCAAACACAGTCCTTTGTGTGGTCATTGGGGGAGGCAGAAGAACTTTTCCCCCTCCATTCCCAGAACCAGACAGGGGACACATGGGTGTCATGGGTATGGGTAGGCCAGAGGCCTGCTGTAGGCTTTTCTGTGAGAGTTCCTAGGGAAAGAACAGCTCTTCTCAGAGAGGTTGCTGGATGGTCACTGTGGTCACTGTGGGAGTGTTTGGGGGGACTAGGAAGGCTACCAGTACCACCTATATGGCAAGGGGGTACAGCATAAAAAAGAAATTAAGGTGGAGTCCTGTGACAGCATGTGCTGATGGAGACACTGTGCCTGCCCCTGCTGGTCAGGCGAGTTGACAAACCCCATCTATTCAGATTAGTCTGAATTGGGTTCATTGTTTACAAACATATATCATGTATGTACATTGAATATTATGACTGCATTCACCTCTGCTCTTCCTGTCCTCCTTTGTCTACTCCCTGCCTTTGATCTCTCTCCTCCCCACAACAACCTGACACCAAGTTCAATTAAATTTGGTTCTAAGTAAAATTTGATTCTAACTAAAATTAATTAATTTTAATTTTTAATGATCTTTAAGTAGCTGTCCAAAGGTTTCAATTCAACATGTCAGTTTATGAGCACAATGCATTTTTTCTTTTTTTGGTGGGGGGGAGTACAAGGCCAGGATGAGAAGTAAGTAACCCAATGCATTCACTCAATGGCTAGAGCTCTATCAAGTGAACCATGCCTCCAACCCCATGGCAATACATCATGGTCAATGTCACCCATTTCATAATTCTCCCCTATCTCTTCCAACCTCCCCATCCCCTCGAGTTGCTCAGTTTCATTTTCACATATGTATAACACTGAATATTATGAGTGCACTCACCTCTGCCCTTCCTCTCCTCATTTGTCTACTCTATCCCCTCAACCTCTACCTCCCCCACAATGTGACACCAAGTTCAAGCTCTCTTGAATTCATTTTGTTCTACTGTAAATTAGTTGTTCAAGGGAGTTACACCTTTACAATTCTCCACTGCATAGACTATACTTCAGTTAGTACATTTCTGTATGTATGCATATGGCCTGTATATTCTAACTAAAGTTTATATCATCATCTACAATTTGATGTCATGACATTGTCATATAATCTTTGTATACTTGTAGGTATTATATATGTATCTATCTATCTATCTATATATAGTGTAGGTGTGTATCTATCTACAATCTATCATATGTCAACCTAATCTTCAAAAAGACGTATCTCTAAAAAATAATTATACATGAGAAATAGATTTTTATTAGTACTCCTAGTTATGAGGATACATTAGGAATTAATGAGCTAAAGTGATCTGGGCTAAGAGATTTTTTAATGAAACCTGTTGATGCAAAGTGATAACTTCACATATACCTGTTCCAAGCAGGCTTCAGAGGCCTCTGTATATCTAGCCTTAATTATAGCAAACGCCAGTGTTTCTTTAGATTCTAAATTGGGATAAATACGCAAATTCAGAAATTTATTACTTGGTGCTCTATTCACAAAAATAGAGAATAATCTTAACCCTTGCTTTATAATCAATCTTATTATTATTATTTTATGATTTATCATAATATCATGTCTGAAGTAAATACTTTAATTAATTAATGTTATGCCAGTCCTGGAGGTTGAACAGCTAAGGCACTATCCCTTAGCTTTTTTGTTTGTTTGTTTGTTCAAGGCTACCATTCTACCCCTTGAATAATAGCTCCACTTCTGATTTTTTAGGGGTTAATTGGAGATAAGAGTCTCACAGACTTTGTTGCCTAGCCTAGAGTTGAACCTTGATTCTCAGATCTCTGCCTCCTAATAAGCTAGGATTGCAGGTATAAGCCATCAGCACCTGGAGAGACTCAATCTAAAGATGGCTGCTTAGTGCCTGCTGGTTGTCATGTAGAAAGACAGGTCTGTGCTTCCAGATTTTCTGTTGTTTTTTTTTAAGAAACAAAAAATTGAGATACTTTAGGCATGAAATTTCTTTACCTTCCCTCCACCCCCCCAGTACTGAGGCTTGAACCCAGGGCCTGGGTTCTGTTCCTTAGCTTGTTTGCACTCAAAGCTATGCTCTACCACTTTAGCCACACCTCTATTTTCAGCTCTTTAGTGTTTATTTGGAGAAAAGAATGTCACAAACTTTCCTGTCTGGGCTGGTTTTGAACTGCAATCCTCAGATCTCAGCATCCTGAGTATCTAGGCATGAGTCAACCAGCACTTAACTAGGAATGTCCTTACTTTTAAAGTAGCCATGTAAAACATATCTGCATTTTACCCATTCCCTACTTGTGAACTGTTAATTATCTTTTCAGGTATAAAAATACCTCATGTATGTGGTTGTGGATGGTTTCATGGTTTGTTCTTGCTTTAGGGTAGTTTTAATTAAATAATAAAATAGTTCATTTGGCTTTGATGAATCACGGATTCCTCGCTGTATGATACAGGATTAAAGAGCCTTTTCTATGTAAATCTGAAATAAGTAGTTTAATCCTCAAATATCATATAGTTAAAGCAAAATGTGTCTATCATTGCTCTTTCTTGTATAACTGACATCACAATTTTATATTTCTTTATTCATAGCTCCCCTTACCAAAAATAAATCTGATGCGTGATATAGTAATTCTTCCTTCAGCTTCAATATCCATATTTGTTGTAGTCATCACTTAGTATTTTTTTATTTTTATTTTTGGATTTAATAAATGTTATCTTTAGTCAGTTAAAACGTAGTTTCAGGGCTAGAAATGTGGCTTAGTGGTAGAGTGCTTGCCTAGCATGCACAAAGTCCTGGGTTCGATTCCTCAGCACCACATAAACAGAAAAAGCCAGAAGTGGCATCGTGGCTCAAGTGGTAGAGTGCTAGCCTTGAGCAAAAGATGCCAGGGACAGTGCTCAAGCCCTGAGTTCAAGCCCCAGGACTGGCAAAAAAACATCCAACCAAAAAACCTTAGTTTCTTCTTAAGAAATTATCCAATAATGTCACTAGTTTCATTATTGCTAATGAACATGTATGTGAATGAAGGAAAATAGCCTTCTTACCTTTATTTGAAAGAATTCTATTCTATCCTAGAAATCAATTATAGCTAGGCACTCATAGCTCATACTTATAACCCTAGCTAGTCCGGAGACTGAGATCTAAGGATTGTGGATCAAAGCCAGCCTGGGCAGGAAAATCCATGAGACTCTTTTCTTCAATTAATTGCCAGAAAACTGCAAGTGGAGCTGTGGCTTAAATTAGTAGAGTGCTTACCTTAAGCACTCAGGGAAAGTGCCCAGGCCCTGACTTTAAGCCCCATGATGAAAAAAAAATTATTGTAGAAATCGTAGAATACTTTTTGTTGTTGTGAGGTATCTATGAAGTATGTAGAATTTTTTTCAATGAAAGCATTGAAGATTCTTATTTTCTATAGTAGCAGTTAAAGGTCATGAGCTTGTAAGGAAACTTATTGAGATTCCTTGTCATCATGGTAAGCCATAAAGAAAATATTAAAGATGGGTCTAAAAACCAAACTTCTTGTAATCCTAGCTACTCAGGAGGCTGAGATCTGAGGATCTTAGTTTGAAGCCAGTCTTGGCAGAAAAGTCTGTGTGATTCTTATCTTAATTAAGCACTAAAAAGCTGGCTTAATTGAAGCCAGCCAGGGTAGGCAAGTCCATGAACCTCTTATCTCCAATAAACTTCTCAAAAAAGTTGGAAGTGGCTCCATGGCTCAAGTGGTAGAGCATTGGCCTTGAGCAAAAAAGCTAAGGTACAGAAGTCAGGCTCTGAGTTCAAGTCCCAGTAGCAGCATAAAAAATGGAGAAAAACAGTTATAAGTTTTGAAAACTTACTTATTGTGGAGTGTAATCAAGGGTAGAAAGGTGGGTACAAGGTGACAGGACATGCATGAACTGACAGTGGAGAAATTTATTTGTAACAGTTACGTTTTAGAATGCCTCTCACAGAGGTCTGTGAGATTCATTTTGGTCTGAATTAATGTCTCTTGGAAACAATAATTTGATCTTGAAGATATTTTCATGTAACTGCAGGCTTAAACAAACCAATTAGAAAATGCCCAAATGTCAAATTCCTACTTTCCTTATCTGCATTGATAGATAATAATTGAGTGACATTCCAATTGTTGGTGATCAATAATATCAATATAAGTACCTTAAGGTGATTCATGGTTGATTTAGGAAACTGGATCCCATTTGGAGAATTGAAAAGTAAGTAATTTTTTTCTGTGGAACTTCAGCATTTGTGAAACTCCCTATTTCAGGTGGGGAAAGGATGCTACCATGGTTACTAGAGACACATTCTTCCTGGATAAAGGGCAACATTTTCTTCAATGTCCAAGAACAAAATCAGTTCTTACATGAATTGACAATATGATTACTTGTGTACAACAATACACACTTGCTTTCTCTTTACCTCTATCTCTCCTTTCCTTTTTCTTCATTATAAGTAAGTGGTTTGATGTCCAGTGCAATCCACTTTTCTGTGACTTCAGGAATTACTTTTTCTGAAGTGTTGCTGGAAGGCATTATTTAAAAGCAGGAGTTAGGTGCTGGCTCATGCCTGTAACCCTAGCTACTTAATATTTGAGGATCAGGGTTTGAAGCCAGCCAGGGCAGGAAAATCCACCAAGAGTTACCTCCAATTAAGCGCGTGCACACACACACACACACACACACACACACACACACACACACACACACACCACTATTATTTCTCTTTTTTTTGCAGGAAAGAATGCTCCATGAAGCTCAGCACTGGTCATGTCTCTAATTCTAATTACTCAGGAAACTGAGATCTGAGGATCACGGTTCAAATCCAGCCCAGGTAGGAAAGTCTCTTATCTCTAGTTAGCCACTAAAATGCCAGAAGTGGAACTACAGGAGTAGAGTTAGGGCTCAGGTGGTAGTGCACCGCCTTGAGCACAAAAGCTCAGGGACAGCACCCAGGTCCTGAGTTCAAGTTCTGGGACCAGTACACATAAAAATGAATGGTTGGTGACATATGTGTAAGGCCCGCCCCCAGAGGGCTCCATGCAGATGCCCCCCACCTGGTTAAGTCTCCAACCAGTTACCTGGGTAACCGGCACACCTTCCCCCTTCCCTGAGGTCACATCCTAATCCACCTGGCCACACACCCTAGATAAAGCAGGGCCATGCAGGGGTCACCCCTTCTCTCCAGCCATGCATCATCTTGGCCACAGGCCAGCAGTCCAGTAATAAACTTTCTCTCCTGCCTGAATACCACATGGTGTTCTCCTTTATCGACTACCTATTTTAATAACTCTTACAATATGGACTGTACTACTATTTTATATGCTATATTTGAGGTAGAGACCCTACTAGCTATCTATCACAGTCTTAGAAAACTGGAACTGACCTAAAATAGTATTTAGCTCTCTTTATTTTACAGATGAAAAGACAAAGACCCTTACTGGATAGATACCTTCCACAACCATCATTTATTTGTACGTTCTTGTTCTATTTTAAACAGTAGAATTTTTTTTACCTGCAACAGGGAAGGAGGACACAGGAGTTATTTGCAAAGCAACGACTCACCTGGACAAATAAAAAGCAGGGCTATTTTATATGGAGAGCTTACATATATTTATATAGAAAGCATTTTAGGGTTCGGCACATTCCTGAGCATGCCCAGTTTAGGCCATAATTTAAAATGGAAAGTTAGCAGACACGTTTTTAGACATGCTTAACTCAAAATGACAGAACACATGCTTTAATAGTTTAAAATGGTGGACAGGAATGTCTCTGTTCCTACTCAAGTTGTTCCATAACATTGGGCTGAAAATAAAAGAAAGGACACTTTGAAGGTATACTGATATAGATGTTATTCCTAAGGGCCCACTTTTATTAGCAGATACCATATTCTCTCCTGAGACATATTACTCATCATTCTTAAGTGCTCCAGGATGAAAGCTATTCTGAAACTCCTTACAGCTGTATGGGTGCCATACCCTCTTAGAGAGGTAATATTCTTTTTAAAAGTATTTATTTATTTATATCTTTAAATATTTGTACAAAGGAATTACCATTCAGCAAAGCAGTTTATGACATTTTGATCAATGTCACTCCTTGGAACATTCTTATTCATGCCTCCCCTGACCACCTCTTCCCTTAATTTTGTAGGATATACATTGGATTCTTTACTGCATTCTTCCCTTCTTCTTCTCTTTATTCATTTGCCCATTTTGCTTTGACCTTACCCCATACTTCCAATTGTTTCCTGGTATTTATTTTGTTGAACTTTGATTTTTGCCTTTCTAGAGAATTACACTATTTTTCTTCCTTGAAACTACTATATTTCAGTCACAGCTTGGAGTTTCTTTCATTGTTTTACTATTACATTTTAAAGCATTTTTATTTCATAAATTATGAACAAAATCAGTAAAAACAAATGCCCCTAATTAATGTAGTCTAGATACTATAGACTTAAGGTTGTCAGGGAATTCAGGACAAAACACAGATAAGCAAACAGGCCAACTAAAATAATATGACAAAAGGGATGTTTATTGTTATCACTATAATACAATTGCATTGAATAGGATTTCAAGCTCTGGTTAAGATACAAAAAAAAAGCATTCAGATGATCAAAGCTATACAAATAAACAGATCAACTAAGAGAAGTGGACAAGAAGTAATTTACTGCTTGAGCCTATTTATTATTTGAGTTATTTAGCTTTAGTTCCAGTTCCCAGGGCTCACTTGAGTCTTTTAGAAATCTAAAAAGATTCAAATGGTCAATCTACAGTCATACTGCCGGATGTAAAAATGTTTTCCAAACTTAAAATTGCTTTCAATCATGATGAAGAATTCTTCTATTCTCTCAGATCCCTTTGTGGGTTTTTGTTTGTTTTCTTTTTGCTAATCCTGGGGTTTGAACTCTGGGCCTAGGCACTGTCCCTGATCTTTTGTACCCAGGTCTAGCCCTTTCCCACGTGACCCACTTGAGCCATAGCTCCACTTCTTTTTTATTTTTATTTTTATTGTTGTTGTTGTTAATTGTAGATAAGAATCTCATGGACTTTCCTGCTTGCGCTGGTTTTGAATCATGATCCTTAGATCTCAGCCTCCTAATTGGCTAGGGTTATAGGCATTAGAGACCAGCAACCAGTTAGCTCTGTGTGTGTGTGTGTGTGTGTGTGTGTGTGTGTGTGTGTGTGTGTGTGTGTGTGTTTGCTCAGGTGTCCTTGACTAGCTTCTCTTTCATAATGAGCCTCCTTTCGGTCTCCTGGGCCTTTAATATCTGTATGGATGGAGGTAATTTTCAGCCTCCTAGACCTTAGGACCAAGATGAAAGCTTAGATCTGAGGCTGATCCTTGTACGCTTTTCCAGTTCACCCAGACTTTCACTTCATTATCAAGACTCTGTCTCAGGGTCCAGCACTACCCATCAGTCCAGGAAACATTCAAGCAAAAGGCTTGACCCAACTGCCAGGTTCACTCAGAAATCCAATGGCTAGGCAAGACCAGTGAGTGAAACATGGGTTGCCTTGTTTCAATGCCTTTCTTGTTGAGAATTAGCAAATTTCCAAGAGCCTTCAAGAGGAACACTCCTGCTGAAGGTTGCCAATTTATAACCAAACACAATCAATCTGTAGGTAAGTACAAAGGCAAGGATATAGAAACATGTATTACTGATAGCAAATATGGATAATATAAGTTATTTCCAAAGCAATGTCTTCCCTGAACAAGGTAAATGTGGGAATCTTATTTGAGGGATTCTATACATATTCATATGTATCCATACTTTAAAAAAAAAAGCTCTACATACAGCTGGGGTGATGGTGTAATCCTTGAGTGATAAAAGGCAAGCAAGAGAGTAAGGCCCTGAGTTCAAGTGCATGTACTCATACACACACACACACCACCACCACCACCACCACCACCACCACCAGCAACAACAACAGCAAAACAAGTTTAGAAGTTAGCCTGGATTTCCATCATTTAGGCATTAGTTTGTACAGAAACTATAAGAAAAAGGAGAGGAAGGGAGATGCTTTCTAGAAGTAACCTACAATTGAAGTTCCTGTTCTTAAAGACTTCCCCTGGATGAGATGATGGCGAGTGTCCTTACTGTCATACCGGAAAGTCAGTCGTGCATGTGTGTGACCTTTACTAAGTTCCCAAACAACTGAAGAGTAAATGCTTTTCGGGTTTATATGGTTCTGCTGTCTGTGTCCTCTGCTCAGGTCCAGGACAGTGGGGAAGGGATTGGGACGATTACATGCCATGCCTGCTGGTAGTGGTTGGCACTGTCTGACTTAGATTCACCATGTGTCTAAGGGAGGAAGATGGTGATTGTGCAAATGAAATTTGCCCAAGTACTAACAACTGTATTTGCGGTTCTAATTTTAGTGGCTCTTTCTTCTTATTATTCTTTTTTTTTTTTTTTTTTTTTTTTGCCAGTCCCGGGGCTTGGACTCAGGGCCTGAGCACTGTCCCTGGCTTCTTTTTGCTCAAGGCTAGCACTCTGCCAACTTGAGCTACAGCGCCACTTCTGGCTTTTTCTATATATGTGGTGCTGAGGAATTGAACCTAGGGCTTCATGTATACAAGGCAAGTACTCTTGCCACTAGGCCATATTCCCAGCCCTCTTATTTTTTTAATATGCCCCTTAAATTCAATATTTTTCTTCTTTTTTATTTCAAGTGTAGAACTACTTTGGGTGGGGCAGTTGCTGGTTAGTTGAAGTAACTTAAATGGAAGGATGTAGAGAGCCAGCCTGTATAAGAGGAACAGGATCCTTTTGAGTGACCAGAGCATCGTGTCGCCATGAAGTAGACAGCAGAGAGGACTAGCCAGCTCCCTTTCCAGTTCTTCTCTTATTCAGTGCCAACTGGGCCCTGGGTCTTATTGGTATCCAATAATCAGCCCGATTACAGCTAGCCCTGGGAGACATGACAGAAAGAGAGTCCTCATCTTGCATTAATTGCTCCTATTGAAACTATGCCACATCTCTCCAAGCTAGATGTTGCTTAGTATCCCTTTGATATGATAATGACATGCTTCTTAGCAGATGAATATGCAAATTAAAAGCAGTAATTTGGTGGCATGCACCTGCTGACACTGCACGGCTATGCTTATGTGCTCTGCTGTAACACGGCAGCCACACAAAAGCATCACAGAGGTAAAATTAAATCCTAATGTCGTATATATTAAACAGATGCTTCCACTTTTCTTTGTATATCTACTTTTACAGATTTTGCCATTGGAATCTCAGTTCTCTCTTCATGCAATTAATGGACATTGATGTGTCACACACAGAGGCGTACTCAGGGCCATTTAAGGGGCTGATTTTTGAGAGGTGGCTTACATATATGCACAGTAGACGATGAACATTTCTTCTTCATTGCATAGAAGCTGATGACTTTACTTTTGTGGCACAAAGACTCCTTTTCATACATGGAATGCATCCTTGGGCCTTGAAGCTAAAAAGCACATTTATATGGCAAAGATGTGTACTGAAATATAGAGATAGTTCATATTGCCTGAAAAAGGACTGCTGAATGACTTCAAGAGAGGAGCAGAATACTCAGAATCAATAAAGTAAATGGTTGCTTTATGGGGCTACTTGCAATGAATGTGGAAGCCTAACTGGTGATTACTTAGGTGTGACCTATAATTACCTCAGGAACTTGAAAGTCGTGATCAATGTGCTATGTGGCTCAACCATACAACATTCTGAAGCCAAGATTTTATAAAGGATGCTATTTATCTGTTTTTTCCCCAGTCTTAAGCTCAAGTAACATACTATGGTTATGTATAGGACAATAGTTTAATTGACAAGAATGGAACAATTTAATGAAACAACACACATTGTAAGTAGGCATGCTATATACAGAATATTTTATACCACACATTGAATCATTACATATTTATTATACTAAATGGATAGAGACCAACTTAACTATCCCCCTATTGTTGGACAAGTGGGTTTCTTTAAATTATGTGATTATAATGTAATACTGAAATTAACATGTCACATATAGATAACATTCTCATATCTGTTGTTATTTATCTAGGATCATCTAGAAGTGAGATTACTAGATCAAACAATGAGGATATACCTATATCCATATATATATGTATATATATATATAGTGCGTGCGTGTGTGTGTGTGTGTGTGTGTGTGTGTGTGTGTGTGTAGTGCCAGTATTGGGGTTTGAACTAAGGGCCTTGTACTTTTGCTTAGCTTTTTCTGCTCAAGGATGGCATTCTGCCCCTTGAGCCACACATCTACTTGTCTTTTTGTTAATTAGAGTTAAGAGTTTCTTGGACTTTTCTGCACAGGTTAGTTTTAAATATCAATCCTTAGATCCCAGCCTTTTGAATAGCTGGGACTATAGATGTGAACCATCAGAGAATGACTTAATGAGACCATTTATATGTGGTGTGTGTGTGTGTGTGTGTGTGTGTGTGTGTGTGTGTGTCTTTGAGTTTGAACTCAGGGCCTGGATGCTGTCCCTGAACATTTTGCTCAAGGTTAGTGCTCTACTGTTTGAGCCATAGCTCCATTTCCAGCTTTTTTTGGTAGATAGTTAGAGATAAGAGTCTCATGGACTTTCCTGCCCAGGCTAGTTTTGAACCGTGATCCTCAGATCTCAGCCTTTCAAGTAGCTAAGGTTACAGATGTGAGCCACTGGCACTCATTTTCAATGAAGCTATTTTCAAGAAGGAAAATCTTCTTGCAAACTACTTTATTTCACAGTGTCATGCTTTTCAGGGATGCTTCTATGTCCACATGATTAGAGATCCAATTTTCCTTTTCCTTCTGTAGGCATATCATAAGTCTCCATTTATGTCTAATTTAAACATACTCAATATGTTTGATAGAAATCTCCTAGCAAACACTCTATATTAACTGGAGATTTCTATGAGTTCATTTCATAATCTCTGTCCATTTAAGAAATACTCCCACACAATTTTAATTACTTATGAAGTTTTATCGGACTAAAAAAAGCTATACTATTTTATTAATAAGAGTACCTATTAGTACTCTTCTTTTGGGCAAAATCTGTTTTCATGTGTATGTGCTTGTGTAATGGGGTTTGAACTCAGGGCCTGTACTCTTGCTCAGCTTTTTTGTTCAAGACTGGTGTGCTACTGTTTCAGCCACACATCTACTGCCTGCTCTTTGCTGTAGACCCAGGTTGCCTTCAATCTGGGATCCCCAGGTCTGAGCCTCCTGAATAGCTAAGATTATAGAAGCGAGACAGGATCCCAGCTCATTTTTTTAATATATATGAAAAAATATGCCTTTTGGGGGCTGGGAATATGGCCTAGTGGTAAAGTGCTCATCTTGTATACATGAAGCCCTGGGTTCGATTCCTCAGCACCACATATATAGAAAACGGCCAGAAGTGGCGCTGTGGCTCAAGTGGCAGAGTGCTAGCCTTGAGCAAAAAGAAGCCAGGGACAGTGCTCAGGCCCTGAGTTCATGGCCCAGGACTAGCCAAAAAAAAAAAAAAAAAAAAAAAAAAAAAGATGCCTTTTAAAAAACCTAATTTAAAAGATACATAAAACTTGTGGATGAAGTAGGAGCTTTATGTATGGATAGAGTGAGCCACTGAATGCTCAGGAGTAAACACTACAAAGAAACAGAATTCTCTTGACCTTTCCATCATCTTGGGCTGCA
Organism: Perognathus longimembris pacificus; assembly: GCF_023159225.1. Classification (NCBI taxonomy): domain Eukaryota; kingdom Metazoa; phylum Chordata; class Mammalia; order Rodentia; family Heteromyidae; genus Perognathus; species Perognathus longimembris. Next base: position 65,599,239 of record NC_063165.1, read on the forward strand.
TCTAGTTTATGTTAAAGAGATTCAAGGTTATTTCTAATTGTATAAAAGGTCTTATTACTGGTAAAATTTCTGAAAGTAAGTATCTGCTACATAAATACTTAACTTTTTACCTCAAGATATCGTATTTGCATGTTCTCAATTGTTGACAGTCCTTGAAAAACAGAGAGAGAATGTACAATATGAGGAAGGTCGAGATTTGTGGTAAGTTTCAACATTTCATTTTCACTTCTATTGCTCAACAATTGACAAGGAGTTTATGTCATTTATAGATTTTTTTCAGGACTTCTAGGTTTTCATTATATAACAGCCACATTATTAAGAAAACTTTGAGTAGAGTGAAATGTGCTGGTAGTGATTTATGATGGAAAAATGTGAAAAAGTGTACCATTCTCTTGTCCCTCCTGCCAGCTTCTGAAATACTAACATTCGAAGTCCCTGCTTTCAGAGTAGGGGGTATATTCTGAATCTAGATTATTCTAGCACTGGAATTTTCCCTCTTGTGGAACTCAGGACCTTCCGTTCCATCCAGCTCTGACATCTTGAGCTGGGCAAGAAATTTGCTTATCTTCTTGAATCCTCTATTTTTCCCTGGAAGTAGTCACTCATTTAACAAACATTCAGAGAATACCCAGTATGCACTGGGTACCCCTGGGTAATGAAATCACAGCAGGAAATAAAGCAAGGGCTCTCCTTAACATATTCTACAGCCTTGAAATTAGAGGTATATAATAGCAAATCTATTTAGCACAACATCATCAGAGATTATTCCTTTTATACCTTCTTTTCTCTGTTTTATCACCAGCAATACTATATTTCTTATTATTGGTAGTAATAATCAGAGCTGTCATTTATTAGGCACCTACTGTACTCTAGGAATTATAAACAAAGTTAGACAATTAAGGCTGGCAAAGACCTTAAGAAACCAGATCCATTATCATCTCCATATTTTATTGATTCATTTTAAATTATATTTTATTGTCTTTAAATAGTTGTACAAGAGTGCCCATTCAACAAATCAGTTTATGAATACAATGCCTCTTGATCAATGCCATCCCTTTCATTCTGTCCCATCCCTCACAACCCCACCCCCCTCAATTTTCTTAATTTTTATCAGATATACATAGAATAATATGACATTCTTACCCACTTCCTTTTCTCATTTGTCTACCCTCCTCTTGACTCTTCCCCCTGCCTTTCAAGTGCCAGTTTCCTGGTAATCATTTTGTTGGACTGTGCATCAGCTTTTCTAAGGAATTATACCATTCGAATTTTCTCCTGCAAATACTATACTTTGGATACTACATTTATGCATACTTGTTTACAGCCCTGTTGTGTTTACTTGTACATTCCAATATTTTAGATGGAGAAAGAGAGACAGAGAAGTATGGTAGCTTTTTCAAGGTCATACAACAGAGTCCTTTATTTAATGGCAGAACTGAGAATTTGCCAGAATGTCAAATACAGAGATACAGTCCCTACATCTCTGTCATTATAGTACGCTGGCTTGCTGGCAGCATGCAATCCAGTTGATTGTGCCTCCTCTTTACAGCCTCCTTCTCCCTTAGCTTTCAGGACACCAGGCTTCTCTAATTTTTTTCCCCTGACTATCATCCTAATATCTCCTTTCTTTCCTGCTTGTTTCTTCCTCTCGTCTTCCTAATTTTTAGCACTGGCATGCTCCAGAGGCAAAGGTCTCTTTTTTTTTTTCTATTAAGTACCTTGATGAGGCTTGGGATTAAACACAAGACCCATGTATGCTGACCAAGTGCTCTACCAAAGAGCTACAATCCCAATCCCAACTCCTCAGTTTGTATTGTTGATGTTATTATTGTTATTATTATTTTATGCTGAACCAAGGGCTCGAGTTCAGAGCCTTAGCTTTTGCACTGGTGCTCTACCATTTGAACCACACCTCCATTTCCAGTGCTGTGGTGGTTAATTGGAGATAAGAGTTTCATGGACTTTCCTGCCAGGCTGGCTTTCAACCACACTCCTCAGATCTCAGCCTCCTAAATAGCTACGATTACAGGCATGAGCCAACAATGCCCAGAACACTCTACCTTTTAAAATCTTCAAATCAACCTCTCTGTGAAATCTAAATCTGGGCATCCAAATATCTATGTAATATGTCCAATTTAAGACATGGGCATCTCAATTGTATAAAAACCCCAGATCTTCCATCACTTCTACCGTGAGTACATTCTACTTATCAGGGGATAGTTGGTCTCTAAACCAGAGTCTCACTTGAGTCCTCTTCTCTCTCTCTCTCTCTCTCTCTCTCTCTCTCTCTCTCTCTCTCTCTCTCTCTCTCTCTCTCTCTTTCTCTCTGTATGTGATGTGTATGTGTTTTCAGTTGTTCAAAACCAAAACTCTAACTCAGTACCTGACACTTTCACTCATTGGCTGGCTCTAACTGAGCCAAAATCTCCAACTCCAAGTCCTCTGTTTCTTATATTCCATACCTTGTTCACTAGAAAATTTTCTTGGCTTTACCTTCAAAACATATACAGAATTTCTTGATCTTTATGGACACTATCCTTATACTGTGAATTCTCCCTGGGTTATTGCATTGAACCCTTAACTTCCAACTCCTTATTTTTGTTATGTGACAGCCCAAACAGGTGACCAGAGTTGACTGTCTTAATGAAACTAAGCCCATGTGGCCCCTTCATATTATCTAGTGATTTCTCATTTCACTCAGAAGAGAGTATGAAAGCCTTGGTAGAAGCCTACAAGCCCCTGCTACTCCCAGTCAGTGATTAAGTGGAACAAGGGCTGAGGTTACTTGGGGAGCTGAGATCACTTTCCCAGGCCTGCATAGACAGTGTGGCACTATGAAGAAATGACAGTTCTGGAGGAAGGAGGCTGTGGGCAGCAGACAGTGTCTACCAGAGATGTGTGAAGTAGAAGTGCTGGCTGAGACTACAAGAGAACCACAGTGGACCTGAGAAGTTCAGAGACAAAACAAACCTGAAGACTTTCACTTCTCTGACTATTATTTTGGCCAAAGACATTTTTATTTCTTAATTTAACCATGCTGCTTCTTTCTTAAAGATTACCTGATTGTTAGTATTTGCCTGTTTTTCCCCCATTGGACTGTTCATGTTTTTCTTGTTAATTAGTTGGATATATATATATATATATATATATATATATATATATTATCTTCTGTTTTATATGTAGTCTCTCTAAATCTATTGCTTGTCATTTAGGTTTGTGTATGCAGTTTTATTAGATCATACACAGGTTTTGTCTGTCTGTTAACCTTTACATCTTTACTCCTTTGCCTTCTTCTTTTCTCTGTCTACTCTCTTCTTTCCTATTGGCTCCTTTTCCCCTAGCAGCTGCCAATTTATTTAAAGAATTTAAATAAAAGTTAGTGGCTCATACCTGTAGTACAAACTACTCTGGAGGCTGAGATCAGAAGATTGCAGTTGGAAGCTTGGCCAGGCAGAAAAGTACATGAGACTTTTGTCTTCAATTAACCACTGAAAAAACTAGAAGTGGAGCTGTGGCTCAAGTGGTAGAGTGCTAGCCTTGCATGAAAAAGCTCAGGGACAACACCCAGGCCCTGAATTCAAGCCCTAAGACCAGCACAAAAATAAAAACAAGAACAAAGCCCCTAAACAAAAACACAAATAAACTTCCCCTTCTTAGTTTATCAGTTGGTATTCATTTCTGATTTTGTTGAAAGGTATTGCCTGTCTATGTAGGTTTTTTATTTTTCTGGATGCTTTTGAGATCATTTTCTAATATAGCATAATAGTAAAAAATTTTAAAACAATACATTTGTGTATGATAAATGATATTATTTGTTGATACATTATATTATTACTAAAATGTATTCATATTATTTTGGCTACTTTAATAATCAATTTCTAAAAGAGGTATAGTGAGTTCTTATTGGATTAGCAGTATCTATCTACATTTCTAATGTATTTTTATCTATGTGTGCTAGTACTAAGAATTAATTCAGGATCGTGTGCTTTCCATCAGCCTTTTCTCTCAAGACTGGTTGCCTATCAATTGAAACACAGCTCCATATAAATCAGCTTTTTGATGGTTTATTGTAGATAAGAGTCTCATAGTCTTTTCAGGTTGGGCTCACTTTAAACTATAATCCTCAGATCTCAACCTCCTGAATAGCTAGTATTACAGGCTTGTGCCACTGAGGTCTAGCTAGCTTTTGAGATATATATATATATATATATATACACACACACACATATATCCATACATGCTTATATGTATAACACTGATGATTCTTACAAGGTAATACATTATTCTGTTTATCATGTGAAATCTTCTTTATTTCATTTAACAGTTGTGGCCCCCCATGTAATTTATGTCATATTACTATTTCCTTACTTGGTGTTTATCTATGTTAACCAACAGCTTTCTGAATCACTTCTATCACATTTAATTATCTATTTCTAGCATTATTAATCAATCTATATATCTATTTATCTATCTGTCACCTGTCACCTATCTATTTATTGAGATACTGAGGACTGAAGGCAAGCCCCTGAGCAGGCTAGGCTCATTGACACTTACTTCCATATTTTTATTTTAAATCATGCTGAATTTGTATCAATTTGTTTTCAAAGTATTTCAAACTGAACAAATAATTCAATTTCTAAGAAAGGACGATCTTGGCCTATTTAATAGGAGAATTTAGTTTTTTGTATTTATGGTGATTGTTGAAAGTTTTGAATGTATTTCTGTTATTTAATATCTAAAACTTTTAAAAGCGCAACTTCTTTTTTCCCTCTATTTTCCCTACTTGGGGGGGGGGGGGTGTTGGTTGAGTTAGTTTCTGCTTTTTTCCCCCTCTCCCTAGAGGTTTTTAAAAGTAGATGTTTCTGTTTCTGAATGATTAGTTTGAATTTCTTCACTCATGTTTAAATATATACTTTTCCACAATAAAAGACAGTAATATCTACTATATTACCATTCTCTCATTCATATCAGCTTTATCTTTCAATTATATATTGAACTTATTTGGAGTTTAGTTCAGATTATTAATTTTTTAATCACATGACTGTAGGTTCATATTTATTCAAAACCTTCATTCATTTTATGGGGTACTCAGTGTCTTTCTCCTGAGATAATTTTGCTTTTGCTTTCTTTACATACTTCCTTGAATATTTGTTTCTGAATGTAATTCTTAAAATACTTTCATTTCATCCTAACATTTAAGTAGTCATGTGGCTGGATTTAGAATTTCATGTCATCCAGCTATGGTGCTAACCTCTGAGTAAAGATTTGAAGACAGTGAGGCCATGTCTACATGGGCATCCATGACAAAGGAAACAGCAAGTGCAAATGTCCCCAAAGCAGGAGGCTGTCTGGCAAGTTCCTGAAATAGATATGTGGTAATTAGTGTAGTGTCTGTCTTCCTATCAGTCTGCAACTTTATGATTACATGTGTTTCATATCACATTGTGGGCCCAGCACTTGCCTTAGAACACAGTATGTAACATGTGCTCAATATTAGCTGAGTGGGTGAATAACCCAAAATATAAAACTAAAGACCTAATCATGCTATGTAAGATAACTAATACATTTTATCCAGTAACAATAAAAAAGATGTAACTGTATCCCAGCATGCTATACTAAACATAGCACTGACCCAGGAAATGTTTCTACTACAGATTTGTTTATTCTTCATTTTTCATTTTATTTGCTTTCACTTTTTGCTTTGCTGGGGATTGAATACAGGATCTTACACATGCTAGGCAAATGCTTGATCACTGAGATTATTTCCAACCCCTTTGCATTCGTGTGTGTGTGTGTGTGTGTGTGTGTGTGTGTGTTGGTACTGGAGCTTAAACTCAACACTTTAACTTTTTAATCCAAAGCAAGTGCTCTATCACTTGAGCCATAGCTCCACTTCTGGCTTTTTGCTGGTTAACTGGAGATAAGAATCTCTTAGCTTGGGCTGGGAATATGGCCTAGTGGCAAAAGAGCTTGCCTCGTATACATGAAGCCCTGGGTTCAATTCCCCAGTACCACATATATGGAAAATGGCCAGAAGTGGCCCTGTGGCTCAAGTGGCAGAGTGCTAACCTTGAGCAAAAGGAAGCCAGGGACAGTGCTCAGGCCCTAAGTCCAAAGCCCAGGAATGGCAGAAAAGAAAGAAAAAGAAAAGAATCTCTTGGCTTTATCTGCAATGGCTTGCTGTGAACCATGATCCTCATATCTCAGCCTCCTGAGTAGCTAACTTTATAGGTGTGAGCTCCATGTACATTCTTAATAAATCATTATACTTTCTGACTCATAAAACAGAGGCAATTTTCATTTTGTTACCTTACTCACAGACTAATTATTAAGAAAAAACTGAATTATATAATTTATCAACTATTATTCAAATGTCCAGTATTGGTTTTACTTGCCAAAAAATAATATGAAGCATATTTTATAAATGCACAATGCATAAACGCTATTTTATTTTATTTTATTTTTGTCAGTCCTGGGGCTTGAACTCAAGGCCTGGGCACTGTCCCTGAGCTTTTGCTCAAGACTAGCACTCTACCATTTGAGCCACAGTGCCACTTCTACCTTTTTCTGTTTATGTGGTACTGAGGAATCAAACCTAGGGCTTCATGCATGCTAGGCAAGCACTCTACCACTAAGCCACATTTTCAGCTCTACAAGTTATTTTAATAAAATAAGAAAATGGATTTCTGAGAAATTGTGATTTCTTTTTAGAATTGCATTGGAGCACATTATACATTACATATGATGGGTAACATTTGGTTTTGTAACAACTAGCTCTGTTTTCCAGGTTTGCAGCCTAGCTTTTGAAATGATTATGTTCAAACTTCCTCACATTTGTTCAATTTAATTGTTTTTCACTTCCAAAGTAGTTTGAGTTTAATTTTAAAGCTGAACGTTGAAAAATAAATGAATAAATAAATCCTTGACATACTCCATTACACACACACACACACACACACACACACACACACTCACACCACATACACACTCTAAGAATTGCTCATCAAAATATATCCCTTTCCAATAGTCTACATTTCCTATTCTCTTAACTCTTTCTTGATACTATTTTTTTTGGTCTAGAAACCCTATTTGCTTCATTTTAATGAGTATAAACAAAAAGGAATGTACATATATTTTATACATGTTAATTTTATACATAAAATTATTCAAAAGGAGAATGAGAGCTAGCATTACTGTAGAAATTATATCCACGATATTTTCTGGAGCATACGTTCTGTAATGGGATAGTCGTCTTCAGTGTTGGGCAGTGCAGGTCTTAGTGGACATCTTTATGTTATGTATGAGAAACACAGCAGGAATTTCTGACTGACTAAATCTCATAGGGACTTGACTAGTAAAATAAATAAATAGATAGGTAGATAGATAGATAGATAGATAGATAAATAAATAAATAAAATTACATCAGGAGATGAAGATCTGAAAGATCACCAAAATCCTTTCTATAACCCACTTCTTCTGTTTTTGTATTTAACTTTATCATGCTAGTTCTATAAGCTTAAACTTATTTATAAGTCATCTCTTGGGTCTTTATTTTAACTTACATGAAATGCAGATTTCTGGTACTTCATATATTCCACAATTTTGAGGACTGAAAGTTTCTTAGAGGCAGGTGCTAGTGGCTCATGCCTGTAATTGTAGCTACCCAGGAGACGGAGATCTGAGGATCACCATTCCAAGCCAGCCTAGTCAGGAAAATCCATAAGACTCTTATCTCCAATTAACCATCAGAAAACTGGAAGTGGCACTGTGGCTCAAAGTGGAAAAGTGCTAGCCTTGAGCAGAAAAGTTTAGGGACGATGTTCAGACCCTCAGTTCAAACCACACACCAAAAAAGAAAAAAAAATCTTCTTAGGGAGCAATTATATTAAATGGATGGTTCCCTGGGAAGAGGTGAAGAGTAGTTACTGTCTTACTGATTTATAAAACATCAGATATAAATCTGACCACTGAAATGGTCAGGTAGGTATCTTCAATATTAACAGGTACCATCTTCCTCACAGGTGTTTATGACTTTGTTTTCCTTAAAAATCAAACCAAAAAAATCTCATCGGATTTTGTTCTTGCTAAATGTCGCTGAGGGAATCAGAGCTGGTAATGGGTGAATCTATGAACAAAAAAGATCATTTAAGAAATAAAATACTGTCACATAACATTCTCAAAAGTTAATCCCACCCCAACCCCCACACCTGAAAGTCGTGACTGCCCCTGTTCTGTTCTGGCCACAAGTGAATGATCCCCGGCTGGACGGCAGGCAACTGCAGCTCCCAGCTGCTGTCTGAACTCACTGCTCCTGACACAGGCAGAGCCTACTCCACAAGTAGCAGAGGGCTAAGGGGTTGTTCCATGCAGAACAGGGGGCCTGACAGAAAAACTCTGGTCTGATTTTCTCACTTTTGTTTTTTGTTTTTACCAGTCCTGGGGCTTGAACTCAGGGCCCAAGCACTGTCCTTGGCTTCTTTTTGCTCAAGGCTAGCATTCTACCACTTGAGCCACAGCACCACTTCCAGCTTTTTCTATATATGTTGTGCTGAGGAATCGAACCCAGGGCGTCATGTATACAAGGCGAGCACTTTACCACTAGGCCATATTCCCAGCCCCTGATTTTCTCACTTTTGACAGAGGTTTTTCTTCAGCATCATTTCCCAAAACAAATGTGAGGATGAAATGCAGCAGCAGGCTGAACCAGCATTGAGAGAGAATTGACGTAGTGGGACCCCAAAGCACCCCATCCCTCTGCATGTGTGAGGGGTCAGGGCCTCAGGCTCCTCTCAGCAGGGCTGATGACACTGAGGTCTCGTGTGATTTTTTAAAAGCAACTCAATATTCAAATTGAGAAACAATTAACACTGAACCATCCTTTTGAATCAATTTTGACAGAGAAACAGTGCAGGTCAAGAATGTACATTCCAAAGGTAGATATTTAGGGGCTGGACCCTCCACTTAGGCCGAACATCAATTTGCAATCTGTCTGGCAAGTGGTTTCATTGGCATCTGACGTAAGATGAGGATCAACTGTCTCTCACAATCACTTGTGTGTGTGTGTGTGTGTGTGTGTGTGTGTGTCTGTCTGTCTGTACTAGGGCTGAAACTCAGGGCCTCAGGCTCTTGCTCTACTACTTAAGCCACACCTCCACTTCTGGCTCTTTGCTGGCCTCTCAGAAATATCTACTTGGCCTGGCTTTGAACCACAGTACTCATATGTCAGCCTCTTGAGTAGCTAGGACTACAGGCAGTAGCTATCAACACCTGCCACACTCATTTCTTCTTTCTCTATTGACCAATGCCTCCTTACATAATGTTTGTTCAGAAGACAGACATACTCACTTGCAATGACAGGCCTGAACTTAGAAAAATAAAAGTATGAGAACATTAGAATTTTTGGGTAGAGAAATATCAAGATCCAGTGTAACTATCTCTAACTATTGCTTAATAAATGAATCTCATTTATATATCAACTATGGCCCACATTACTTTTACAATCTTCAAATTTGTTAGAGAGAGATGGTCATTGTGGTGAGATTACTTTCATCTCTTTTTCTATTAGGCCAGATGTGGATCTCAATTACAAAACTTGCATATTACATGGCCAATTCTTATTGCAGCAAAAAAATAAAACAAAACCCCCAACAAATGAAGTGATCACAGTTTTATTTAAAACAAGTGTGAAGTCACAAAGACCAATTGATTTGTAAAGTATTATTTCATTGCACTAGTAGTATTTAGTGATCCCAGTTAGAAGGAAAGACTTCAAAACAGAAACACACAGTATACCAATATTATCAAATGCAAGTAAATCTTCATTAGTAGAAAAATTCATTAATGCAATTTACTATGGGAAGAACTGTGAATTCTTAATCCTTCAGGCTGTGTGTGTGTGTGTATGTGTGTGTGTGACACGTATACATGTGTGCGCACGCATGCTGATACTGGGACTTAACTCAGGGCCTGGGCTGCCCATTAGCTTTCCCACTCAAGGTTGGTGCTCTAACCCTTGAGCCACATCTCCATTTCTGCCTTTTTGATGGTTGATTGGAAGTAAGATTCCCACATACTTTCCTGCCCGGGCTGGCTTCAGACCTTGATACTCAGATCTCACCCTCCTGAGTGTTAGAAAGGATTGAAAGCATGAGCCATCAGCGCCCGGCAGGCTATTTCTTTTTGAGAGACCGAACCATTCAACTGATTGGAACATGCTTATCCAATAGTATATCAAAACCATATTTTCATCTATATTCTCCCCTCCCCCTTAATTCCTTTTCCACTGGCCTAAATGCCAATCTTTCCATCTACATATTACAGCCTATGGATGCACTGTCAGTTTACTGGGCTTGCATATTTTACTTCATAGACTTCCTTTAAAGGAAAGGGGTGGACAAGGAGCCAAGTGTGCTTGTTGACTGAACCCCGACCCCAGTACTGAACATTTTCCAGTGTCTGGCTTCCTGTGCCACAGGTCTCCCTGACTGCCTTCTTACCTGACATGTGTGACCTTCAGCTGAAAATTCCAACAGCATGCAACTTGTCTTTGGAAAAATGCATTGTAAGTATGCCAGCTGCCAGATGTCTTCATTCTTTAAAACACCTTCAGAACTGCTCCTGGCACAGTTCCATAAGCAAAACAGGCTAAGCTGTAAGTGTGGTTTCCATGCCGTGAGCAAAAGAAAAGAGGGCATGAGGGAAGCAGATGCAGGCAAAGGAAAAAATGTATTGCCTTCACATCTGGCAGCAAAGGATATCATGGAGGTAAAAATGGGACCGCACTACTCTTAGTGGTAAATGTCGGGAGAAAAGTCATCAGTGACCTAGGATGTACTCAACTGGAAGCTTTAAGAACTCAGAAATTAGAAATATTATAGATTTATTTATTTATTTAGCACTGGTCCTGGGGCTTGAACTCAGGGCTAAGACACTATCCATCCCTGCACAGTTTTTCTCAAGACTAGTGCCATACCACTTGAGCCACAACTCCACTCCAGGCTTTTTGGTGGGTAATCAAAGATAAGAATCTCACAGAACTTTCTGCCTGGTTTGGTTTTTAAACTGCAGTTCTCAGATCTCAGCCTCTTAAATGCTGTGAGCCCAAGGCTCCTAGTCAAAGGTTTGTTGTTGTCGTTGTTTGGTTGGTTGGTTGGTTTTTGGTTGTTATTTTATTTTTGTTTTTGTTTTTTGATGGTCCTGGGGCTTGAGCTTAGGGCCTGGGCACTGTTCCTGAGCTTCTCTGAGCTCAAGGCTAGCATCCAATTACTTGAGCCACAGGGCCACTTCTGGCTTTTTCTGTTTATGTGGTGCTGAGGAATCAAACCCAGGGCTTCATGCATGTTAGGCAAGCTCTGTACCACTAAGCCACATTTCCAGCTCCCTGCTATCAATGTGTAACTTTTAGGTTACAGGAGATTGTATTGGAGACTCAGGTAAGAACTTCAAGAAAGAAAATAAGACCTTTTTCTTCCTCCTCTTCTTTTTTTTGGCTGGTCCCAGGGCTTGAACTTAGGGCCTGGGCATTTTCCCTGAGCTTCTTTATGCTCAAAGCTGGTGTTCTACCACTTGAGCCAAAGCATCACTTCCAGCTTTTCCTGAGTGGTTTATTGAAGATAAGAGTTTCACGGACTCTTCTGCCCAATCTTTGAACCATGATCCTCAGATCTCATCCTGCTGAGTAGCTAGCATTATAGGAATGAACCACTGGCAATCGGGCAAGATCTTCATTACACTTGCCAACAAACAAAATTCTAAGAGTTGGTGGTTAGTAATGTTCAATGTAGACGCCTTATAGGAAGGAAGTATACTTTTATATTTTTCTGTATCTCTTTGTATAGACTATGAGTTTCATGAGGACTGACAGTATGCCTGTACCTTTGTAAAACACAGAACAACTTGTAAACCATTCCTCCATCTCTGTAAATGGGAAGGCAGAACTGGATATCTTTTAGCCAGTGGTCAGTCAACATGACCCTTGTCTTCTTTCTCTGTAAGTCACACAAGTAGCCTTTTTCTTTATTCTTTATACCTGACCTCTGAATAGATTCTGTTTGTCTTCCATGTGTTCCATTTGGCTTACTATTAACATGTGAATACACAACTGTAATGAATAATCTGAAATGTGACTGCCCAGTAACAACTGGGTTTTAAAACAAGACCTTAATTCAAATGAGGTAGGTTGAAAGGATAAATATTCTGAGCCTCATAGGACTCTCCATAATACAGAATTAATATATATGGAACTACATGTGAACACATGTAAAGGAAAGGAATATTGACAGCCAAGGAGGCGATAACAAAATAGAAGCAGGAGTCTTGAATTCCCATTTCCTGCATGAGGATCAGGGAATGTTTCTTTTTCATTTCTCTCTACTTTAAACCTTTTATATTAAAATAAATTGTTGCTAAAACTTTCAAAAACATATAAATAAACAAGTAAAAAGAAAATAAACTAAAATACTGAAACAACTTGAAATCCTTCCCAAAATGTTTAAAACCCAACCACCAAAAGTTTCCTTCAGGCTGACAAACTCAAACTGACTTCTGGATAGCAGTTGCCCTTTTGGAACAGTCAAACCATAGCTTACTTTGGCTTCAAGTTTCTTACAAGAACTTGAATGTATTGCCTTGAGCCCTCATCAAAATGGCCATTGAGAGTGTGGCCTAAGCCTTGCGAAGGCTGCCTTACCAAATGGAATTGAAAGAGAACCCAGGCAGCATCAAGGAGGAGGAAGGATACCAAAGATTAAAATGGGAGTTAATTATATATAGTACTTACAGGTTTCCTCCCAGACCCGATTCTTGAGTGTTCCACAGAGCAAAGCTCTTCATACACCATCACTGTGACAAAGCCATCACTACGCTTGAGCTGCTCCTGGGATAACCAAGGATGGGAGAGGAGACTTGACATTGCTGTGTCAGGAGCTGGGAGCTGGGTGAGCATTTCTTCTCCATGTGCTAGTGACAGGAAATGGATCAAGAATGATCTTCCTCATGCCCAAATGGATAGCTTTCTTTTTCTCAAATACACGCAGCCTGACTTGAGCTTTTCTTCTTCTGGATTCACCTCGTATTTGGGGCATACGCTATTGACTCATGTGACCAGGACGTGAGTGACGCTTGTCTCAGTGCCCTCAGCAGACATTTTCCCCTGGAGCTCTGTCCAGCTGAGGAGCTGAAGGTGTCAGCGAGAGAGGACGCATGTCCCTGTCAGCCAGATGATCTCCAGACACCTGTTTGCTTTTCTGAAGTTAGGCTTTTTCATCTCTTCCAGTATGAAAATAATTATTATATTTTCTCCATACACTCTTTTGCAACCCTGTAAGGTTTTTGAAGTCAATATTTTACAGCTTATAAAATAACATACAGTAACATGATATATTTGTGATAGGTAATATATTTATATTTATATAAATAAATTATAAATTAGTGGTTGATAAATTAGTGGTTTCACTTATTTTCCCAATTGCATCACTTGAAAAAGCTCAAGAAGTAGTCACTCTGGACTTCATTATCTTCCCCAAAGTAGAACTGTATTGGACTCTGAAACCTCTAGATTTTTGCAATGGAAAATTGCACTATGAGAACTAGCAGTACTACGTGACAGGAAAGGTGGTTAGAGATGTCTAACCTCAAGATCCATTGAGGTCTACAGAAAAAAAAAATTGCATCTTATAGGATCCTGCAATGATTCGTGTCCACATCGTGTTTGAGGGGCACTGTTTAGAGGTCAGGAAAATTCATTTTTAAAAGTTAAGAGACCAAGTCTAGACTACCCCATGGACAGAGTTCATAAGCAAGATGATTGCTTGGAAAAGTAAAGAAAGTCCTTAAAACAAAGAAAGCTGTCTCCCATTAGAAGAGAAGCCAGCATTTAAAAATGCTGAGATATAATGGCAAGAAGGCCATCATGAGATGCAGTCAGTCCCTTGACCTGGAACCTCCAGAAGTGCAAGCCAGAATAAACCTCGTTTCTGCATTAAAAAATGCTGAGAAGTAGACATCCAGGATGTTTAATGTGCTCAGATTTTAAAACAAATACAAAACAGAAACAGGCATATCAGATTAAAGATGGCCAACCATGTATACTGGTATTAGAAGTAGGAAATTGAAAGGGAATACCAAAATTGAGAGACACAGGGTAAAAAAAAAGACATCTACAAAAGCAATACTTGCAAAACTGTTTGGTGTAAGTGAACTGAACACCTGGGGCGGGGGGGGGGGGGGGGGAAGGGAAAGGGGGAGGAGGGAGAGGGGTATGAGGGACAAGGTAACAAACAGTACAAGAAATGTATCCAATGCCTAACGTATGAAACTGTAACCTCTCTGTACATCAGTTTGATAATAAAAATTTGAAAAAAAGTAATAAAGATGGCCATGATTCTTTCCTATTCTTCTTCTTCAAATTGTTTTATTATCTTTTAAAATTATTTTTTATTATAAAATAGTTGTACAAAGGGGTTTCAATGTAACATGTCAATTTATGAGTACAACATATCGTTACCAAGGTCATCCCTTTCATCATTCTACCTCTCCATCTCTCGCAACCCCATCAATCCCCTCAAATTTCCTAGTACCATTTGCATTAAGTACATTGAGTATTATGACAGAATTCACCCACCATTCCCTTCTCTATTCATTTTCCATTCCTAAATCAACTCTCTTCAGATAAAATATGTTTCAGCTTCTTAGTATTCATTTTGTTAAACTGTCTGATAATTGCTCAAAGGACTTTTGGAAATCTACCTCTGTGTATACCACACTTATCTCAGTTTGACTTGTGTGTGTGTGTGTACACACACACATACACACATATACATGCACACATACACACATATGCCTATATATGCACATATGCATATATCCCTGTCCCGGTTTCCACCCTATTCTTAAGAGATAGGATCCTATCATCCTTGGATGTGTTAGTCATTAATCCAGGTTGATTTGTTTTCTGAGTATGTTTCAAACTTGTTCTCCAAACTTGTCTTTTCTTAGTGCTGATGATCTCTCTGGCCTCTCCACCCATTTTTTTCTTGCTGCTGTCAGAAACCGACGGCTCTAAAGAGAGAATCAGCTCACTCTACAGAATGATTAAACAACAATTGACAAATTGTATTCTGCTTTATGAGCTAGTGACTTTCCTGTCACTGGAAATGCTAGAACTGAAATGACTAGACATTTAAAAAAATGCAACCATTTTCAGTCTTACTTGATTTCATTTGATTGTTTCATTTGTTAGATAGGGCCTTATGTTTTCTCTTGTGCCTGAGGCCAGCCTCTCACTCTAAAGCCTCTGAGATAGCTGGAATCACAGGAATGTGCCACCACACCCAGCCTGTTTGTTGGAGTGGAGGGATCTCACTAACTTTTTACCAGAGTTGCCCTCCAACCATGATTCTCCCAATCTCGGCCTCACAAGTAACTGGGATTATAGGCATGAGCACTGTACTTGGTTTGAATTTGTGTTTTTCTAAAAAGCAGTAGAAACTTAAATTAGGATCTGCTTGGCTAAGTAAGATCTGATACTACAAAAAAAACCAAAAAACTTCGATTGCCTTTAACCCACATAGGTTATGTCTTGCAAGAGCTGAGTATCCATAATCTGCTAGATGTTTTTATTTTTTTATTTTTTTTGGCCAGTCCTGGGGCTTGGACTCAGGGCCTGAGCACTGTCCCTGGCTTCTTTTTGCTCAAGGCTAGCACTCTGCCACTTGAGCCACAGGGCCACTTCTGGCCATTTTCTGTATATGTGGTGCTGGGGAATCGAACCCAGGGCCTCATGTATATGAGGCAGGCACTCTTGCCACTAGGCCATATCTCCAGCCCCTGCTAGATGTTTTTTATCTGTTATCTCTTTGGCAATGGTGACTTAAAAAATGGCTAGGAACAAATGAAGCCTCATCAACTATAGATGACACTTCATTATATAAAAGTAATGTCATTATCCATCCATTTTTTTCTAGAGGTATTTTCCAGAATAGCATTAGAAGATACATTATTTCCATAAATGATATATAATATAAAGTAGATGTCAGGCGGCTGGAGGGCTCACAGGTGCCAAGAATAAACCACCTTCTTATTGGAAAATATCATGTGCATCAGCCTGAGACCAACTGGAACCACCCAGACTTGCAGAGCAAGCCACGTGCTAACTACCATCGCTGACCAAACTACCTTTTGCCCCTGCCATATAAACCCTGCCTGAGCCAGGCCCAGGCACGACCTCTTTGATCCCGACCTCTCTGATCCCGACCAGAGGGGCACCTCGGAGCGTACCTCAATAAAATCTCTTCCAATCACCTCTACTTCTCTTTGCGTGCTTCTCTCCTTATCTAGAACTTTTCAATAGATAAACTTTATTATGTTATACAAAATGTATAAATATACTTATCTGTTATTACGTAATATTGTTTAAAATGTATTTACTGTGTGGATAAATATATTTATAAAATGTTGGATTGAACAATATCCAGCAAACTTCTTTTATTGTCTATTTATTTATCTTTTTTTTTTTTTTTTAGTCTGCTGTGAGGCTTAAACTCAGGGCCTGAGTGCTGTCCCCAATCCTGTTTGTGCTTACTTTATCACTTGAGTCACAACCCCACTTCCTGTTTGCAAATGGTTAATTGAAGTTATGAGTCTCATGGGGACTTTTCTGCCCCAACTGGCTTCTAACTGTTGTCCTCAGATCTCTGCCTCCTAAGTAGCTCAGAGTATCAGCATGAGCCACCACTGTCTGGCTTATTTATTATTTGTTATGCTAGTACTGGGGCTTGAACTCAGGACTTTGTATATTTGCTTGGCATTTTTACATAAAGGCTGGTACTCTATCATTTTGACCACACCTCAACTTCCAGCTCTTTGTGGGTTGAGACAAGAGTTTCTGATTTGTCTGTCCTGGGTGGCTTATACCTGTGATTCTCTGGATTGGCTAGGATTACAGACATGAGGCACTGGGAACCAGCCCAGGCAACTTCTTCATAACAGGACTCTTCAGTATGCAAGAGTTTGGGGACGGAGGAGGGCCAGTCTCCCAGCCATCAGACAGTAGTCCCATTTCTCATGTGACACAGTGATTGCACACTGTGGGAACATCAGTGAATGTCTGATGATTGACAAGAGGGGCCTCAGGAGATGAATGCAACAGTCTGGGGTGCATCATTATTGTTGTCCTACTTCTCTGGAGATTTGCATTATCTGCCTAAAAGCATTAAAAGGAGCACTGATTTCAGAATCTAAATTTTCGACAAATCGAATTTATTTCTACCACAAACAACCTGATGATTTTGTTTTTAAAAAGTCAGATTTCCCAGCCTTTGACCTAGGAAAGTTTGCTTCAGAGGATATAAAATGGGATTCAGAAAGCATCTAAGCAAGAAATCTCATCTTTCCATTTAAACATCAATTTGAGAAACACAGATTCATAAAAATAAATCTTTTAGATATTTTGGCTACAGATTGCTAATGAAATGAAATAAATTAATTTTCCATCAAAGTAGAACTACTACATAAAGTTGACAATAGTTTAAAGAAGTACATCATAAAAATTCAAAAGAAAAATGAAACTTCTTGAAAAAAATTTCTCTCGTGTGTGTGTGTGTGTGTGTGTGTGTGTGTGTGTGTGTGTGTGTGTGTATGCCTGTGCCAGTACTGGGGCTTGAACTCAGGGTCTGTTTTCTTGATTAGCTGCTTTGCTCAAGCTTAGTCCTGCCTCCAGTTTGGCATTTTGCTGAATAATTGGAAGTAAAGTCTCACAGACTTTTCTGCCTGGGCCAGCTTTGAACTATAATCTTCAGATATCAGCCTTCTCAAGAGCTAGAATTATAGGCATGAACTAGTGGGTGCACAGCTGAAGATGTCTGTTTCATAGCAATATCTCTTATTCAATTTTTTTTTGGCCAGTCCTAGGGCTTGAACTCAGGGCCTGAGCACTGTCCCTGGCTTCTTTTTACTCAAGGCTAGCACTCTACCACTTAAGCCACAGTGCCAATTCCGGCTTTGTTTAATATATGTGGTGGGATATATGAGGGATTGAACCCAGGGCTTCGTGTGTACGAAGCAAGCACTCTTGCCACTAGGCCACATTCCGGCTCATCTCATTCAATTCTGAATGTCCTACAAACCAAGTTGACCACAAAATTTTGGGCTATCCATATTCTTTTCTTCTAGCCTAAGATAATAATTTTTGTTTTGTTTTGAAAATTATGAAAGCTCTGTGAATCAAAAATACTTTAAAGTTAGTAAAACATGTATATTTGAACTGGGTACTTTTAAATCACATTTAGATATACCTGTCACTAAGTTATATGATTTTCATAGAGTTAGTAAATTTCTCTAGTACTCAATTTTCTGACCTTGTAAAAGTGAATTATTATTCATGCCAAACACTTGTTATAAGAATTAAATCGGGGTAATTTGTTTAAAGTGCTTAGTAGCAGCTACTAGTTGTGGCATATGCATTTATTTAATACTTGCATAGGAGATTTTCACCAAAGTAGATTAAGTATTCATCTAAAATTCTAATGAATACTTTTTTTTTTTTTTTTTTTTGCCAGTCCTGGGCCTTGGACTCAGGGCCTGAGCACTGTCCCTGGCTTCTTCCCGCTCAAGGCTAGCACTCCGCCACTTGAGCCACAGCGCCGCTTCTGGCCGTTTTCTGTATATGTGGTGCTGGGGAATCGAACCTAGGGCCTCGTGTATCCGAGGCAGGCACTCTTGCCACTAGGCTATATCCCCAGCCCCTCTAATGAATACTTTTTTTTTTGCCTAATACACAACACAGTTGAGCAACTTGGTATTTTTATGCTGTAATTTTAATAGGTTGATATGTACTATTAATAAATATTTCCTATTACTTATTAACAAAAATCAAACACATGACATAGAATACAGCCAACTTTTGAAGTAGAGGAGTACTTTTTGAGCTTGAATCCAGTGTCTCTCACTAGTGCTTGTCTCTTTTGCTCATGGCTGGTTCTCTACCACTTGAAGCATGCTTCCAGTTCTGGCATTTTACTGGTTAATTGGAGACAAGAGTCTCAAAGTTTTTGTCTGCCTAGAGTAGCTTCTAACCTAGCTCCTCAAATCTCTGCTTTGCCATTAGCTTGGATTGGCATGAGTCACTCACTGACACCCGGCTCTAGGGGGGCAGTCTTAATTCATTGTTTTGTTTGTTGCTTCCACAAACAATATAGAATGCTCTATGAAATCCAGTAACGTGATGTGTCTGCACCATTCCCCTTTTCCCACATTTCTTAAGCCATTTCTTCATAAGCCAAGCCTAGAACACTGATTTACATTCAGTATTGTTGATTTACGTTTGAAACACGCGTAAGATATTGAGTTGGATTTACACTTTTCTAGGAAACATTTTAAAACTTACATCCAAAAATTCATCTACTGATTAATCATTTAAAATGGGAAGTCTTCATCTTAACCTTTTGGTTATAGTACCCTTACCCTCATCTAAACTATAAGCAATGTTAGATTAAAATATGCATTATCTTAGACATTCACATCCAACTCTCAATGAAATTTGAAATGTCTGGTTGAAATGGAAACATTTTCACATATCCCGATCATGTTCACAGATTTCAGTAGGACTTTCAAAATGAGAGTGCATCTAAATGAGTGGTTCTCAACCTTGGTTTGCACATCAGAATCATCTGGGGAGTTTCAGAAATAGCTGATGTCTTGTGACTCAGCTCCAGAAATTAGATGTAATTGGTCTGGGGCATTCAGATTTAAAAGAGCCTTTGAGCCAAGGTGGAGAACCACGGATCATAAATAGCACGGTTTGATGCCTGAGGAAATGGAAAATGGTCCTTTGTTCTTTTTGGAGGGCTGGTAGACATAATAGAATGTTTGCACCTTTATCTCTGGAACTTTGGAGAAGTGATCAAATTAAAGATCTTTAGTGGGGAAAATTTATCCTGGGTTATATATGCATTCTAACAAAATCACAGCTGTCTGCTTGAGAGTGATGCAGAAGTCAGAGTGAGACTTAGGTGGATGGAGATGGAAACTGAGAGACGGGGGAAAGAAATGTGAAGATGCTGTGCCCCTTATTGGGTTTGACTGAAGATAGAAAAAAAGGGTCATGAGCCAAAGGATACATGCAGATTCTGAGAGCTGGAAAGACCAGGAGCCAATCGGGACTGTGGACTTGAAGATCAGTTTTGGATGTCTTGATTTTCAGAATAGTAGAATGTGTTTGTGGGATTTTTTTTGGTTTGTTTTGGTTATTGTTTTTGAGATGGGAGTATTACTACAAATACTGCAAGTGTCCACCATCCTGGATGAATCTATTTTTTGGCTTGCTTGAACCAGTCTTGGGGCTTGAACTCAGGGCCTGCATGGTATCCCTGAGCTTTTGTACTCAAGGCTAGTGCTCTACCACTTGAGCCACACCTCCACTTCTGGCTTACTTTTGGTGGTTAATTGGATATCGGAGTCTCATGGACCTTCCTGCAGAGGCTGACTTTATTTTTGTTTATTTATTTATTTTTGTTGTAGGAACAATGTTTATTTTACTTTTTTAAATTTAATTTTGTTGTCTAGGTGATGTTCAGAGGGGTTACAGTGACATACATAAGGTAATGAGTACATTTCTTGCCATAATTGTTACTCCTTCCCTCATTTTTCTCCCACCTTCCCATCTCTTCAAATCCCTCCCCTGCACCCCTGAGTTGTACAGTTAATTTCCAAGATATTGTCTTGTGAATATCGCTGTTGGGTTGGTTTGCCCTTTATCCTTTGTTTCACCATTTTTGCCAGTCCTGAGATCTCAGCTTTCTGAGTAGCTGGGATTACAGGTGTGACCACCAGGTCTGGTGGGATTCATTTAAATGTATGGGAGTTTATTACAGCACTAGTGGGAATATAATATAGAGGAAGATTTCCAAGTAGGGAGGTCTGTGCCAGTCAAATATGGGCACTATCAAACATTATCAGTACCAGCCAAATGTCAGATTAAAGCAAATAAGTGAAGGTCAAGCTAAATGCTTCTCAAAGCTGTCCACCATGAAGGAATGCATTGACTTTTTGGCCAGGTGGCTCCCAAGTTTTTATTTGGTGGATTTTTTTTTCCACCCTGGGGTTTGAACTCTGAACCTTATGCTTATTCAGGTTGCTCCAGTTAAGGCTGGCATCTACCACTAGAACCATGCATGCCTGCAGGCCTAGTTTGTGGAATTTTAAGAATATGAACATGTGCTATTGTGATGGCAATCAAATATCAAATATTTTGTATATACAGTCTATGGGCATTTACATCCACCTTTGATCAACAAAAGTAAAACCTTCATCACACAAGCACCATTGCTAGTGTGATCTTCCAGGACTTGTCTGTACTGTTCTCCGACCATCTACAAACCCAGATTCCAGCACAGTTACCTTAAAAACTATGTTGGAATCTGTGTCTGATTTTAGTAAATGTCACTTAGCTTTTCCCTTGAAATTCCATGGTGATTCTCTTTCAATTAGCTTGTTTTCGGAATTAATTTATATCTGTTATGTGAAGTGACTTAGGAAGGTTGTCCATTTGTAAAAAGTGTTCCATAAATCTTAGTTCTCTTTACTGCAGATTATCAATAAAAGGATTCTGAAGCGGGAAGGCTTGAATAAGAAGCCGGATTAAGCTACTAACAATTTGTATGTCCACACATGACTTCTTTCACTTGAGTTTTAGTCAGTTCAAAAGTATGTGCAAACTTGATGCCAGTGGCTCACACCTGCAATCTGAGCTACCAAGGAAGTTGAGACTGCAGTTTGAATTCAGCCCAGACAGAACAGTCTGATACTCCATTTCCAATTAACCAGCAAAAGGCCAGACTAGACGCAAATTTCAAGTGCTAGAACATTAGCTATGAGCAAGAAAGCAGAATGTGAGTGAGGGAGCTTGAGTTCAAACTCCTATATCAGCAAGTAGGTTCAATAACAACATCAAATATGTTTCTATAATTTTTGTAGCATGAATATCATCTAATATTTCAGTGACACTATGAGAAATCAATCAGGGCCTGCCATCCAGGAGTTCCAACAGAAGCACAATTTCCACTCAACACTACAAAAAAATGTATTTCTAGAACCATCACCTGCCTGCCCTAGAAAAAGTGTTTCTACCATAAGTAATCTATCTTCCTATTGAATGCACTTTATTTTGTAATATTCAATCTTATAAGTAAAGACAAAAGAAATGTTAGTACGTTCTCCTTCTAACATTCCTAAAGTACACCTGGAATTGAAGCTTTTCAGGTCTCTGAATAAAAAGATGAGTCCAAGACTTAGCGCAGCTGTGATAAACTCAGGCATGCAGAACTGTGCTGTTCTAGGAAGTAGGCAGGTGGGTAGTCAGAATGAACTGCTTGCTGGTCCAGATGTGTAGTAGCAGCTTACAGATCACCAGGGTGATGAGGGCAAGATAGTTATATAAAATGTAGCAAAACCTCAGCAAAGCTTATTTGTCCATTTTCTCTAAACATATTTTTACACTAGTTTTAAATTTCTGTAAAGAATTATGGTGGATATCTGATTAGGGCATTGAAGCCTCCTCTCTGATCTATGCACAAAAAAAGGGATGTACAGTATTTGAAAGGAGATGTCCCTGCCTCCAGCTAACTAAATCTGATCAAGTGACAGCAGCAATCATATCTTGTGTGGCAACTTGTTTTTTTTTTAAAGCAATATGGAAACTTGCAGTGTTTAGGTTATTTCATTTATTCCCACCCTTCTACACTGCTAACACCTTTATCACCAGAGAGAAATTTTAGCCTGACAAGTCTTCCTTATTTAGGGTTAAGTGCTGTATTTTCTTTCCAGGTGAGTTTTACCTTTTAAATATCAAACTCTAGCTCCATTACAGTTTTAGGTGTTCATATTGTCATTTGTGTGCCATGGGAAGGCCAAGATATTATTTCCAACCATTAATCTTTGCTATTAATAAAGATGGATATAAGCCAGCCTCCTTAAAACCAGAGGTGGTCATTTTACCGGTAATGCTTTTCTGTGGCTCCTTGATGAAGATGATCAAGTAAAGCAAAAACTTCTGCATGATCTATTAATAGAGAATGAGGATTAATGAAGGATTATGTCATAATGAGTCTGCCTGCAGAGTAGCTTCAGTTCTAGTCCTTTGCTGCCAAAATACAGTTCTCATTTCCAACAAACAAAGTCTATATGAGAGAAAGCACAGAGCCCCTTTAGAACTGGGAAGGCCTGCGCATAATAATGAATGTCTAACTCTTCTTTTGCCAAAGAGCTTCAGCACTTTCAATGTCAGAGGTCAATGCCGTGATTCAGAGGGGCCCTGATCCTTATCTAAGCTTTTGCAACAAAATTAGAATGTGCTGTAGTCTTATTAAAGAAATGTTTGTTCCTCCATCAGTGAGCTGAAAAGAAAGCCGCTCAATGTACTTTTGCAAATTACAGCAATAAACTGCTTGAATTAACTGCTTTATTACAAATATTTAATTATTCAGAGGGTTAAATATCCAACATTTTGGAAAGGCAAAAACTAGCAGTCCTCTTGATAACCTCCTTTATTTAAAAATGTGTTACAATGGTGTATTTTTGTTTTTTATTTTTTTAACAATCCCAACTTTCGGTTGTCCTCATCATTCATTCAGCCAATTTCCTTCCATTTGGAAAGAGAAAGAAAAATTACATATCTGTACATTCCTTAATTTTTGAAGTAAGTAGTCAAGAAGATCAAATTTGTAACACAATCAATACAAAAGGCAGAATTTGCTTTCCTTCTCTAGGAGTATGAATAGATTACAAAAAGAAACGTGACTCCAACACACCAAGTTTACATGAGTCACATTTTAAGTAAGACCTCTTTCAAGCATTAGATAAAATAACATTTTTATTTTTTATTATGGTTGCTATTTAGATGATACCTAAAGTACATTCCCCTCTAAAATAAAAAGGGGAATGCATTCACTTTACATTAAAAGAAAATTTGACAAAATAGTGAACAAAAAACATATGTTGTCAAAAGGAAGACTTTTATGAACTGAAATAAAAATTCAACCTATTCATGCAAATCTGTTTTTTATGTATCAAGTGGTACCAAAGCAGATGAAAATTATTCTAAAAACTGATCAGGCCTCCTCCCCTCCCCCAACCAGGGTTTTACATTCTTAAAAAAAACAAAGTAGAGAGCATTTTGCCAGAGAGCAAAGGAAAATATTACAATAACAGAAAGTGGATCAGTGAGGCGATGCCTCAACGGAGGGCCTATCAAAGCATGATTATAGTCTCTTCCCACTTACTGCTGGATTCGCTAATCTACAGCACTAAATTGACCATTCAGTGCCAGAAAATCTGCCGTGTAGGCCTCGACTTTTCATAGCAGCTCTTAAATGTGCATTCGGAAACTACAAAGTAACTGAATATATTTTCAGCCTTTTTATTCCACGATTTACAACTAATGACCTTAAGCAATGTCATGCATGTAAAACAAAATTATGAGACCACCCTGGTTTAGAGCCGAATAAAGGTATAGAATCAAACTTCATTATTATTTAAATTTAATAGAAGAGAGGACAACAATAAAAACCCCATAGTAATATAGAAAATTCTGTCTTGCAGTTTTATTTTGTAACACATCCATATACAATATAGATAGTGATAGTTTTACTCTGTCTATATCAATCTATATATAATACATATGTATAGATAGATATACGTATACATGTATAGATAGATATAGATATAGACCTCCTCTATCTCCTGGGCTTTGCTATTACCCGATCAGGTTAAACAGATAACTCTCTAAGCCTACTATCAAAAGTAAGAATGTGCTGCATACATTCAAAACCTATGTGCTCCACGTCAGCCAGAGCCTTTGGAGATTAAATATTTTTCAGTTTGTGCTTTAGAGTTGCAAACTCCTGGCTGCCCAGGCTGACATGTTGGAAAATCACAGTTTTCCCTTGATTGAGAACCCAGCTCAGGAGAGCCTGATGCTGGCAAGCCTCCACTGGCCCCACGGCTCCTGGTCCCCACAAGGACCGCAGCCTCTCTCTGTCCCACTACTTGCCGTGAAAGAAGTCCTTTTACTGCCCTGCAGTAGCTGGCACACTGCCCCTTTCACAGACCCAACGAACCGTCATCTTGGATGTAACAAATTAGTACATTCTCAGAATAATAATAAGTGCAGGCATGAAAACACTATTGTTTCTACTTGGAAATGAAGTAACTCATTTTAGTGGAGTGACTTTTTCAGTGTTGCACCCCAGGCCAAAAAGAAAAAAAAAATCTTTTCTGAAAAGAATGGTCATTTTCAGGAGTGGTATGACACATCATTTGCTGAAAATAAAAAATCAGAGGAAGGCAAAGAACAGAAAAAAATGGCATTTGTTGTAGAGTAGTTAAAAGAGACCTGGGGTTTGAAGGAAATACAAATTTAAAGTGAGTGATGTATTCATCCAAAGTAAAAGTAGAGACAAATGGAAATGAGTGATATGGTATGGATTTTAAAGATCAGGTTAACATCTTTGAATTGATTTTTCTGCTTGTAACTGCAAAAAAATAGTGAGTTTTAAAAACTGATCAAATACTTGAAAATAATTAAATATAAAGAATGTCAAAAGAATACAAAATGTTTTTATATATTATTGTTCATGTCAAAATTTACTTTCAATTTTCAAAAAGATTCTGTGTGTGTATGTATATGTGTGTATGCTACTATGCTTTCTTATCTTCAGGAATTTTTTTATCACGTTAATTAGAAAAGGGAAAAGGTGAATATTTATCCATTTACATATATGTACATTAAAATCTCCTTCCAAGCATAGCCATAAAATTTATTTAAAAAAAGAAAAACAATAGCTTCTTCCTACTCTAAAAGGATCATCCCCAAACTTCCAATGTCAAGAAATCTGAAAAATATGACTTAGAAGATTATTCTTATGGAGTCTTTATGACAGATTCAACTAAGACTTAACTGTGATTTGGGTAGTAAAAATCCTACTAAGTGGGCAGCTACGAAGACAGCCGAGAAATAGGAAATAACAGTAGATAAGTATATATACTTAATTTTTCTAGTTGCTATCAATATAGATGCCAACTAAAAATTATAATCCAGAAATCAAAACAATCATTAATCTATTTCCCCTTTGCTCTAGCCTTGATCTTTTTGAACAAATTATGATTATTTTATGTAAAATTGTATTACAAATTTACTAAACTTTCTGGTTCAAATGAGTTCAAGAATATCTCATTATAAATGGAGACAGTCCTGAAAAGGCAGCCAAGCATGACTAAAAAGATCACTCTTTTATACAAAAAAAAAAAAATAGCCTTCTTATTTTACCCTTTGTTGAAAAGACATTTGGCCAGACACAGGGGAAATACATAATCTACTTTTATATTCAAATAATTTATTTGAAAACTCTACAGCTACAATGAACCTAAAACAATTCTGGGTTGAATATACATATTACTTGGGGTTGTTTGATCTCAATCATTGACTTGTTTTCATGTGCTAGTAATGGTTTTAGCAATTCTTCTTAAAGGAGAAAAATACATCTGAATACTTCAATAAAAATTTGCCATTTAATGAAGTTATAAGTAAAATGAAATCGATATTTACTGATGTGAGATGCTTCTGTAAGTACTTTTCATACAAAAAGTCAAGTTCGCCTGTCACACAGTTCTTTGCATGGAAACACTTATCAGTTTGATCTATATACATTCCAACACACAATCTATCCTGGTATCAACCTGTCAAAAATTATACCATCATCATTTCCCTTTTTATAAAGGTAAGCAGCAAATCTTGAACATTTCAAGATTTGAGAAAAACAAAACAAACAACACTTTACATAGATTTGCTCTTTTTAAATCCTATGAACTGTAGTTTCAGTGTTTGGATGATAAAGTTGATTTTGTGAGCTCTAAGCTAGGATGAGCTTCACCCCGAACTGCCTCCTCTCACCTCCCATCTCAAGAGCCAAAGAAGATCCAGCCGTGAGTGATGTTTATCTATTTCCTTTAAGTAAGACACTGTGTCTTTCATTCACTTGCTCAATATCCACGATTATTCAGCAGCAGAGAACAGCATACACTGAGGAGGAAGAGCTGAACACAATTAGTTCCCTAAGTACTTTAGCTCTCCTTATTTAGTTTTTTGTTTTGTTTTGTGTGTGTTTTTTTTTAAAAAAACAGGCAATCACACAATGAATTTCAAGCAGCCATACAAAGCATTTAAAAACCCGTTTCTAGAGTTTTCATTTCCTCTCATGGGAAGAGAGGCACTATCACAATCGTATCCTAAAACTGACCACTCAGTGAGTCTAGAAAGTTTTCTATGCATTCCACCTGTTTGTCTCTGACTTTTTCAGGTACACATGAGCTGTTTTCAGCTCTGATACAGAAGACCCCAAACATAAAATGTCGACTTCCAGTCCCAGTGCTTCCCTAGACTCTTCCACTCTCCCAGCAAGGCAGAATGAATATCTTGGCTAACCACACATTCGGGACAAAGGGACTAATTCATGGGGGAGGGGAAGACCACACACCATTTATAAGGTTTGTTCAGTTTACAAGAAAACTATTGTCAATGCTTTGTTGATTCATTATGAATGACCCGCGTGACAAATAAGAAGTGGCCACCTCCTTGCTGAGCTTCCCTTGGCATGGCAGACTTCTTGCATGCAAGAGCAGCCAGCATCTACTACTGGGCTAATTGTGTTTAAGAAAAATGGGACTGTAGTGCCTGCCATAGCTCTGGTCACAGATGTAGCCATCAGGTTGAAGATGTGAAGAAACCGTGGCTCTGGGACCCGAAAAGATGGCGTTTAATAGGACAGTGATTGCTACTGCTGTACAAAATTGTCCTGTGAAGAACCAAATTCCACTAGAGGGAGTGAAAAAGCTTGGAAAGGATCATAGAGATGCTATCCCCATACATGGTCCCACCCCTGGGACATTTTAGTCACTACAAAATCTTCTTGTCTCCCCACTTACAAAATGGGACTAAAGTATATTTTTTAAAGGAAAATCACCTTAAAATCTTTTGTTGGAAAATGCTATACAGTGCCCAAGTATTATCTTCATCATCTATTGAACCTTTGTACTTTATTCTGTCCTGAGGGAAATAATAAATTGACATATTTTCTATCATCAGAGATCCTTTTAAGACCCACAATGTGATTGCACTCCAGTACATCTCACACTTATCCCCATTAAAAACACACAAAAGGGGTGAAAGCTGGGAAAGAAATCGGTAGCATAAAGGGCAGCTCCAATATACTGTTGTACAACATGGGCGCTCTCGTCTCACCTGCCCCAGCCTGCAAAACGGGAATGAACATCCCCCCACCCCTGTACAAAGCAGTTGCAAATGGGCCCTGCATACATTCTCCATGAAACTGGCCGCTCTGTGGGTAAAAGCACACAGATTGCTCTCCCGAGGCGCCATTTGATTGCAGATTCACTATGTGTTCCCCTATGGCTCCACCAACCCTGAATGGGGCCCTGTCTTTTAAGTGGTTGGTTAGGTTGGAAATACAGGAAAGAAATCTATTCCTCTTGTGAGACCTACATAGTAGCCCTGTGGATTTTTTTCTTTCATTTTCTTTAAGGTTTAAAGTCACCCTGAAAAACAAACCATATATTCACAGAGAAGCTCCTTGGTGGCCAGAGTGGTAAAGAACCCTTCTACTTTGAGTTTCTTCTTCAGTTCCATCAGTTATGGGATTTCTCTATGACACCCAGAAGAGAATAGGAGTGCTTTAAGGTGGTAGGAATACTAGAACACTTGGAGATAGATTACTTATGGAGTGTTGTTCATAAATCTCTGGAAGCAACTTGACAATTTCTCTCCGAGTCCTACCACCAGGAATTGAATCCTATGGATTAAATGCACCATGAATGACATCCACATGCACAAGGTGGTTTACTACTACTGTTTGCACCAGTTAAAAACTGAGAAGTCCAGCAATCCCACTCCTGGGCATTTATCCAATTGATGACAAACCAGGCTACACTAAAGTGACCAGCACAACCGTGTTCATTGCAGCATTGTTTACCATAGCTAAGATATGAAATCAACACAGATGCCCCTTGGTAGATGAATAGATTAAGAAAATGTGGTAAATATACACAATGGAATTCCATGCTTCCATCAGAAAGAATGACATGACCCCATTCATAAGGAAATGAGAAGACTTGTAAAAAATTATACTAAGCAAAGTAAACAAGACCCAAAGAAACATAGGCTGCATGGTTTCCCTCGTTTGTAGTAAACAGAATGGACCTCTAAATCGACAAGTAAACCCAACGAATACTAAGAGACAAAGAATTACACCTGGATATGATAATTAAACAGCAATCTAAACATTCACACAGTGAGAACAACTGAGGATATTCTTAGGAGATCAGAAGGGCTCAATAGCTATGTGCATATGAACATATAAAATGATGCTAATCAAAATGAACTCCAAGAAATGGAAACAAGGTTTTGTGTTTGTTTTTTTTTTTTACTGTAATGTTGGTAATTCTTTGTTTTTGTTTTTATTTTTTTCTTCTTTACTTATTTTCCCCTTTTGTCTATTCCCTTCTATTGCTGTTTGTGATATCTGTACCCTTTGTCTTGTATATAAATAAGTATATTTGATTTGGGGCAGGGAAGGGAAAGTACAGAAATGGTGGGACTAAGAATAAACCAATTTAGCAGCAAAACCCACTAGAAACTATGTTGGAAATGATCTATACAGCTGGGGGAGGCAGAGAAGTCAGGAAAACCTGGGAGAGAATGTGGGAGGGGATAACACTGTTCAAAAGGAAATGTACTCATTTCCTGACTTATATAACTGTAACCTCTCTGTACATCACCTTTGCAATAAAATTTTTAAAATCTAAACAAAATAAAACCTGAAAAGTTGTGAGATATTCATCAACAGCTACGGGTTGTTATGATTCATGGAAACTAGGAGATAATGGATAACATAAAAAGAAATAAAAACTGATAAAACACCTTGAAGATGTAAGTTAAGTGTGCACTGTTTGACACTCCTATGCTAAGAAAAGATTTATTGCATTTGCTTGTAGGCGCCATGATTGATTTAATTACCTACGTCCTTTGGGGCAGGACATGCTTTATTATGGACGAGTGAAAGTCTAAAGTAAAGTTATAGTAAATGAAAGAAAGAGAGAGAGAGAAGGGCAGGCTGGGAAAAAAACAACAAAACTGGAATGAAATTTATGGCTATAAATTTCACAGTTAAAAAATCTCTATAAAAATATAATCATTGGGATCAACAGAGACTCTAACCTTTCTTTTGTCGCATCAATTTTCCTACGAGAATGTATTTATTTAATAATTCAACATCAAAACAAAAATGCTACAATGGAACTTAAATAAAATCGGTTGTAGTTGGTGAGTTTTTGGATGTGTGGTTTGGAAGTGGGAGGAATCAAACATAGTCAGAGACTTCCAACTTAGAAAATGAAGTGGATGATATTGAGGTTGACCAAGACAAAGGAGACAGATGGGCAGTGGGGCTGTACCAGGTTCATGCTGGGAGCTCACTTTTGGGCATCTTGAGAAACCATCCCAGGCTTCCCCATCGTGTATAATTCTACTACAGAGACAGCTCAGTCATACTTCTTCCATGGAATCTGGGAGCTTCTTTCCCGACTCAGTCTACCCTGTTTTCTAAAGAAAGTTACAAATCATACAAAGCAGTGTTGACTTGAATAGCTTGTCTTAAGTGACTTTTAAATAAGGCTAAACTGCTCACACACAGAGCCGAGGTAAACAAAGCAGTGCTAAGGAAAATCAGAATTCTGTTTGACACCTACAGTATGCTCTAGCCTCTCCCTGTTGATTTCCTAGGGTTACAAGGATATTTACTGCTTTGGAAAACTTGTTCTGCACCAGGCATGCATCCTTCATGCATCTGCCCAGGAGGCTTCCGTTCCCAGAGCTTTCCTCTGCCTCATTCTGTTAGGTGGGGCTCTCATAACTTCCTCCATTCCCTTCCCCAAGTCTTGATTCCCATTCTGGTTAGAGCTTCAGTTTTCTCCATCTATTTGCCACTGACTCCATACCAGGTGCTGTGTGAGTCCCTTGGCTCTCGGCAAACACCACTGGTTGTGCTATTGAGAGCTGACATTTTGGCCAGGTACCAGTAGCTCATAACTGTTATTTGCTCAGGAGACGAGATGCAACGGTCACAGTTCAAAGCCAGCCTGGTCAAGAATGTCCATGAGACTAATTCATCTCCCATTAAGCAGCAAAAAATCCTGGAAGTGGAGCTGTGGCTCAAGTGGTAGAGTGATACAGCTTTGAGCGAAAAGGTTCAGGCCCTAAGTTCAAGTACCACACTAGCACAAAAACATCACAAAAACTGACAGTGTCCAGGACCTGAGCTGAAGCCACAGAACCAGCACTGAGACCAAACCAAACCAAACCAAAACAGTAACAACAACAAAGAGCTGACATCTTTGGTGTGGTTCTCTGATAGGATAAATCTCAAGTCTGTGGGGGTGCCTTCTGCAGAATGGGCTTCCTGAAGGAGGTGATATCACTGTTGAGCCTGAAGCATGGGTAGGAACTGACCAGCCAAGAAGAGGTAGGAAGGCAGCAGAGTGGGGAAGAAGATTCCAAGCTGAGGGGAGAGGAGAGGCTTAGTGTGTGGCAGTATACATGCTGTAAGTTTTCTACTACATGTTTGCAGTGTTTGTTAGTTTGTGAATACATTTTAATGAATAGCAACCACTACTGAAATCAGCTCCACTTTTTTCTAGAGCCGTAGGCTTTAGTAGTGTGTGGTGTATTATGAGACAATAGGATATGCCACTTGCTCTTTGATGACAAAGGCTCTGATAGGGCAGTGGATGGCATGCTGGGAGAATGCTGCACTTTGCTGAATAACCTATGATAGACCCAGGATGCTTTTCCACTACAGGCTGTACCCCAAATCCTCAAGATTTGCTGAGTCTTCAGAAGATACAAATGTGTATAGGTGTTTAGAAAAACCTCCCTTCTACATCGCTCTCTATGGCTTCAACAGCAATATTGTGGCTATTCAAGGTACAGAATAGACCTATAATAAAAATCCCATTCAATTTTGTTTCAATCAACTTGTTTTGCTTTATTTTCTCTTTTCCTTATTATATAGCTTATTGTTTCAAGGAACTATTGGTTGATGGAGTGTAGTTTGTTACTGATCTAGTCAGAGATTTCTTAACATCCTTCTTATTGTTATAGTTAATTTCTTGAGTATTTTATAAGGGTAATGTCAATACTCATCCTAATTCTTATATAAATACCACTGTAGTATTCATTTTACAGATGAAGACAATGAGTCTTTGGGAAATTACAAAACTTGTCTAATGTCAGGCCACGATTAATCAGTAAAGTCCTGTTCACCGTTTCTGTCCTTGTCTGAGATTTAGGAGAGTCATGGTAATGCTTTGTTTTTTTTCTTTTCTTTTCTTTTTCAATGTGGTTCTGGGCCTTGAACTTAGGGCCTTGTGCTCTTCCTTAGCTTTTTTTCACTCAAGGCTGGTGATATACCACTTGAGCCACATCTCCCCTTCCAGATTTTCATTGGTTAATTGGACACAAGAGTCTAATGGATTCATTGGGCTGGGCTAAATTTTGAACCATGACTGATTCTTAGACCTTAGGCTCTTTAGTAGCTAGGAATATAGGCATGAGTCACATCTGTTTCTGGGCCTGCTTTTCAGAGTGGAAGCAATCCTATCATGATGAGTCAAGAAAAGAAGCTGTTGTGGGGAAGGGAAATAGCAGGGAAGGACACTACTGGCATTGTGGCTTCTTCCCACCTGGCAATTCTCACTTTAGATATTCTGAATTCTTTTGAACAAGCCCCAGTGTCCTTATCAGGAAAATGGAAATATTGATACCTTTTAGGGTTATGATAAGGTTTGAAGTAGAAGTCGGTAAGGTGTTTACATGGTGATCTCAAGTGCTCCTATATATCACCAAGGCCAAGTTTCTAACTACCTCTTCCCAATATCTGTGTGTTTGTTCTTGGGTGAAATGGGAATAATGATGTTATCTCCATCGTGGAGGGCACAGTGGTTATTATATTACTTACAATAAGCACTGCATGGGATTGCATTTTTATTTTATTTGTACCTGCTACTTGTGGCTCACATTGCAGAGAAGCTTCGGAGAGTGTGTACACGTACCATCACCACCACAAAAGACCCCAGGCTTCTCATTGCCAAAAATTCTACTTTCTGTAAGAAAATCTTCACTCTACCACCCACCCAAATGCCATATATGTCACAGATACAGCTAGACTGCCAGGCTAGCTGGGCTGAGCTCCTTAGACTTATTTATAAGCCACACAGACTACTACAGCTTGTTATAGCACTCTCAGCAGCCTAAGACAAAAAAGGAATTTATGCATCATCATCCCACGTGCTGTGAGAACCCTGTCCATTTCTAACCTTACTTCCCAATATACCTCTATGAGCATATATATATGTATATATGTATATTTCATTGGTTATATCATGTATGTTGATTGATAACCTGTATTAAAGTGCTAACTGTATCATGAACATTTTCCTGACAGTAAATGTTTTTCTAAGACATTTTAATGGCTAAATGATGTTCCTTAATACACAAAACGCAAAGATTTATTGCAAGACTCTTTTAATGTTGAGCACTTTGTTGTTACTGAAACATTACTGTCACGAGTAATCCTGTAATGGATTACCTTGTATATATCTTCTGTGTGTGCTGGTACTGGGGTTGAACTCAGGACCTGGACACTGTCCCTTTTTTTCTCAAGGCTGGTACTCTACCACTTGAGGCACTTCCAGCTTTTTAGTGGTTAGTTGGGGATAAGAGTTTTACAGACATTCCTGTCCTGGCTAGCTTTGAACCTCTATATTCAGATCTCAGCCTCTTAACTAGGATTAGAGGCATGAGCCATTGGTGCCCGACAATTGTACATTATCTTCTTTTTTTTTTTTTTTGCCAGTCCTGGGGCTTGAACTCAGGGCCTGAGCATTGTCCCTAGCTTATTTTTGCTCAAGGCTAGCACTCTACCACTTGAGCCACAGTACCAATTCCGGCTTTTTCGCTTCGTGCATGCCACTAGGCCACATTCCCAGCCCTTGTACATTAACTTCTAATGCTTATTTCTGTTTATGAAGTTAAAATTCTAAGAGTAAAATTAACAGTCTACAAACAAAATGTCCATTAAAAACACAACTGGTTTTTCTGTCATTGTTTGATTGTAGAACAAAAATTAAAAAGTAAAAAATAAAATTTAATAAGTTTAAATTCCCTGGCATCTACATGCTTCCATAAATCACACTGTGAACTATTTTTCAGCATTTTATCTAAATACTCCTCATTACCCCTCACATTTCTCAAAGTGATTCAGGCTCCAGACACTGCAGCAAGTTCTATTCTTTAAGAAAACCATTTCAGATGGGTACCAGTAGCTCATACATGTAATCCTCGGAAGACTGAGATCTGTCTAGAGAGCCATAATCCAAAGCCAACATGGAAAGAAAAGTCTGTGAGAGAGACTTTATCTCCAAAATAAAAATAATGAACAGACTGCAGGGCTGGAGGCATGGTTCAAGTGGTATAGCACCAGACAATCAAATTGGGTGATAGTGAGGCCTTGAATCCAAATCTATCTATCTATCTCTTCAAGTAATGTTTTCACTCATGTTTAGAATGTAGAATGATTAAATCAGGCTAACAAATCAAACCTCTCAAACACTTATTTTCTTGTGGTGAAAATATTTGAAATATTTTTTCGCAACTGAAAAATACACTATTTATTTATTATTTATTCAGTGCAATAGACAAATAAAGCTTATTTCTTCTATCTGAAATGTTATAGCTTTGCACAAAATCAGTCTTTCTTCCACCTGCTAGTCTTCTCTAGTCTGTGGTAAGCACAATCCTCCTTCCTACAGGTAAGTTCAATTTGTTCAGACTCCATGTATAAATTAGATAATTCAATATGTGTCTTTCTCTGGCTGGCTTTAGGAGATTTAGAGAATTCCATTCATGTTGAAGGGACAGGTTTACTCCCATATTCATTGAAGCCCTACTGCAAAAGCCACGATAGGAAAATAATCCACCTTTAGAATAATAAGAACTCACAGTGTATGTGCATAATGGAATTCTTCCCACCCATTATGACATCATGAATGAATGTGGGTGATATCATGTTAAGTGAAATAAATTAGACATGTGTTAGTTGTGAATATCTTGTGAGCTTTTTAAAAAAATTTAAGTAGTTTATTTATCTGTTTGTTTTTATTGTGAAGATGATGTACAGAGAGGTTGCAGTTACAGAAATCAGGTAAAGAGTACATTTGTTTTTGAGTAGTGTCAACTCTTCCTCATTTTCTCCCAGTTTTTCCCACCCAACTCCCTGGCTCCCCCATTGTATAATTCACTTTCCATATGATGTCTAGTGAGTTTCACTGCTGAACTGGTTCGTCCTTTGTCCCATCATTTCTTTGCTTCCCCTCACCCTCCCCAAATCAGATAAATTTATATACAAGACAAAAGGTGCAGAAATAAAAAAGAGGGACAAAAGGGGAAAAACAGGAAGAGAGAGAGAGAGAGAGAGAGAGAGAACCACAGAAAAAGAAAAAAAAACTCTTGTTTCCATTTCTTGGAGTTCATTTCAATAAGCATCTTTTTATATGATCATATGCTCCTAGATATTGAGCCCTTGTGATCCTCTCCTAAGATGTCTTGTAAGTCTTAATGATCTGGGCTCTTGGTCCTTCTATTCCCTGTACTTCTGTGTCCTTTCTAGGCAAACAAGTCCCTTATTTCTCAGGACCTGCTGCCCATAGCTGAACAAATGACTTTCATGCTTATCAGGACATTTACTACTGTCTTCCTAATACTGTTTGCAGCCTAATGAGTTAATTGTAAGGTTCTCAAAATAAAGCTTCTTCAAATTTAGAAATGTTCAATAATGCCAAGATAGCCGAAGAATTAATTGCCTGTAGTCATTAGATGAAAAAAGCCATGTATAGATTTTCCTGTAGAAGTTTCAGGAAGAAATAACCTTTGACTTTGACTCCTGACTTCGGACTCCTAAAATTGTGAAAGAATAAAATTCCATGGCTTTAAGACTCCCCACAAATGATAAATGAACAATAGTTATTTAGTAGTATTTTTACCTTATTGGATACTTCCTTTGTATTGCTTGACCAATGGAATTATACATCATTCAATTTAATCTTTAGAAGAAGTAGAATTTGGAAAAGACTTCAGAGATTGCCTTAAGTCAAGTTCTGATTGTACCAGAATCATGTGGGGAGCTCAGATGAAAACCCTGGAGCCCCACCCCAGATCCACCGAACCAGAATCACAGGTGGCAGTGTATAGGAAAAAGTATGTTTAACAAGCTTGTAGGTTATGATTAAGCACAGTAAAGTTTTGGAACTACTCATTATAGTCCAAACACCCTCGGACTGCTGATGAGAGACAGAGGCCATGAAAGGTTAAGTAATTCTCCTTAGATGACAGAGGAGAAAAAGCCCATCTAGTTTGTGGAATGAAAGAATGGTCATATCTCACATCACCAGTGAAACACAAATGATTTCAAGGATGCTTCAGTGGTGCTGTGCTTCCAAGCTTTTGTGCTGGAAGAAAAGAAGAAAGTGAGCACAGATCAGGCTTAAAATGTGATTCCAGATCTGTTGGCAGGAAGATTGATCAAAGTTCGACCTAATTGTGGTCTCTCATTGCTGGTCAAAACGTGAATCCCAATGAAGAATCGATCTTCGTCCCTGTGAGCTCACATCCACACCCTGCGGGACAAAGCCGCTTGCTCCGAATAAAGACAATTCTGTTTTGTCTTGTCCATTTAATTTGACATTTGTCTTTTGGCAGAAGATTGAGCCGAGGGACAAAGATGTGTCTCCTTCCTTTTGGAAGCACTTGAAACATTTTTATTTTATTTTATTTTAGGGATGAGCGGATATGTGGGACGAGGGAAGATTTCCTGTATAATTACTTCTGAGATACATATTTCCATTTGAGGAAAGCCACACAGAAAATGAAGTCCATTCTTAATAATCAGACTATTCATTTTATTCAAGGACTACATCTATTTTTAAAAATGAGCATGTTGATCCAAAAGTCAAATATAACAGTGGTATTAAACTCCTACACTCACTGATTAAATTGTATTATTGGAACAGAAGTCCAATTTAAAATAAACACAATTAAGAGCCTTTAAAAAGATAATAATACTGTCCATGGGTTTGCACAAGGAAGCATATTTCCTGAATGAAAAAAAACATATGTGTGCATGTATGTATGGTATATATATATATGCATATATATGAATTTCTCTAGAGTTGCTACTTAAAGGAATAAGAAACCAGTGTCTATGCAGCTGTAGGAAATGTGTTGCTGCATGTTTTGTTTGTTTGCTTCACCAGTAGAATTATTTAAGAGAAAACCAAGATACTAGAGTCTGCAGGGTGCAAACAGGCCTGCCATTTCGGGAGGACTGATGAGTACGCTCGACTGGTGTTGTCCTGGCTCTCTGTGGGATGGTCAGTTATGCCGTGCACACAGGCTCCAAGCATCAGAACTGTAGAAGGATTATTTCCACGACAAAGTATTTTAGCCATATTCCCTTTAACTCACTGGTAGAAGCAGAGTCATGTTATTTTTGGTATCCTCAGCTTCAGTGTAGAAAAGTGACCTGTAGATCAAAAGTGGCCCAAACTGCATAAGCCACCAAAGGACTGTACTGTATCTTGGGTGTGGGGAGGCAACCTTTGGTATATATATCCAGTATCCGGGCTTGAACTCAGGGCCTGGGCTGTCACACACAAATACACACACACATACATACACCCCCACACCCCATATATACACACACACACACACACACACACACACACACACACACACATATATGTTGTCTAAGGCTGGCCCTCTTCAGTCTTTTTTTTTTTTTTTTTTTTTGGCCAGTCCTGGGCCTTGGACTCAGGGCCTGAGCACTGTCCCTGGCTTCTTCCGCTCAAGGCTAGCACTCCGCCACTTGAGCCACAGCGCCGCTTCTGGCCGTTTTCTGTATATGTGGTGCTGGGGAATCGAACCTAGGGCCTCGTGTATCCGAGGCAGGCACTCTTTGCCACTAGGCTATATCCCCAGCCCGCCCTCTTCAGTCTTGATGTGACTTGAGTCACATCTTTACCTCAGGATTTTTTTCCTCCCTGTTTTGGTAGTTAATTGGACCTAAGAGTCTCATGGGCTTTCCTGCCTGGGCTGGCTTTGAACTGTAATCCTCAGAACTCAGCCTCTCGAGCAGCTAGGATTGCAGACATGAGCACTTTGACCAGACCATCTCCTTGTACTTTTGCATCTCCCTCATTTCCATCTCTACTGTTCCCAGCAGTCATTCTTCCTCATCCCCATCCTCACTCTTACTGACTGAATCTGCAACAACTGATACTAGTTTGGCTTTGAACTGTGTTTTGAACTGTGTTTTCATCAGCCAGAAGGCTGCAATGACTAAATATCTGGCCTCTGCTTCTTTATTCAAGAGAATTTCACAACTCCTGTTTGACAGGTCTTAAAGTTTAGTGGTTGATATAGTTTGTATTGTTGTGCAGTAACTATAAAACTCACTGAACCTATTTCTCTGGGCTATACTTTGGATTCCTGTAAAAATGAAAATCTTCTCAAGTCAATGTGGGCATATCCCTGTCAGGAGTACTTCCTAGGAATCTGGACCATCTGAATCGGTACCATTTGAGGACAATTTCTTTAAGCTATACATGACTGCGGTTTCTTATATTCCTTGCAAAATTATCACAAGGATTGTTTACTGTCTCATTTCACCTGATAAAATTAGTGAATCTTGAGCTGTAACAAATAACTTACAAATACCTAAATGTTTTTGTATCTGTTAGCCAAGATTTAATTATCATGTTGAAAACTGGTAGTCTCAACCAATGTTTAGGATTGTGACTTTAATGTTCTATGTTTCCGTCTAGGAGTTTCATTATTAGGTTAAATTATAAAAACAGACTGCATATGAAGTCTCATCTTTAGCTAGAGTCACAATAACTCCATATTCTCTGTTATATGGAAGTAGAATTTTCCTGCCTATCCTTGTAATTTGAATAAAATTGCTTTCAGCCTATCCAAACACATCTTGCAAATGTAACTCATTCTTTTAATTTATTGAAATATTTTCAATGCTAACTCTTTGCTGTTGTTGTTGTTGTTTTGTCAGTTGTGGAGCTTGAATTCATAACCTGGGTGCTGTTCTTGAGCTTTATCACTCAAGGCTAGCACACTACCACTCTGAGCCATAGTGCCACTTCCAGGTTTCTGGGGGTTAATTGGAGATAAGAGTCTCATGGATTTTCCTGCCTAAGCTGGCTTTGAATTGCGATCCTCAGATCTAGGACTACAGGTGTGAGCCACTGGCACCTGGCTTCAATACTAACTTTTGTCAACAAATTTTTGGTGTTTTCTAGTTCAACAGGCAGGTCTTTGTGTTCATATATATACAATGTTAAGTCATTCTAAGACAAATACTGGAAATGAATTCAGTATGCTGAGATTGGCAATAAATTGAAATTAACTTCTTTTCTAGCCATCATCTTAATTAGCTGTGTTGTCCTGATTCTTCCTCACCCCTAAGTTGTAGAAAAAAAAATTGTCAAAAATGGTGTCCTTGCTGGGTGCTGGTAGCTCACATCTGAATTTCTAGCTACTTAGGGGTTGAAATCTGACGATCACTGATAAAAATCCATAAGACTCTTATAGCCAATTAACCATAAAAAAAGCTGGAAGTGGTGATGTGGTTCAAGAGGGTAGAGCATCAACCTTGAGTGAAAAAGCTAAGTGAAAGTGTGAAGTCTTGATCTCAAGCCCCAGAATCAACATCAAAACCAATGAAATAAACATTTTTTAAAACTTATTTTGGGCTTTAATATCCAAATATTGTTACCATAAGGATCAATTCGATTTTCTGATAAAAGTCCAATGATTTTTTTGATATTTGTTATTTATTATGCCAATAATGCCTGAGACAGTATTCTAAACACAAATAAATTGAGGCTTGACAAACACTACCTATGTTGTAGGTAATTTACCAATTAATCCCAGATAGTTCACTTCAAACTACTGTTATGTGACATATGGCCATGTAGTAAAAATATTATATATATGTATATATATATATATATACACACCTAATTTGAAAACTAGCTAAATATACAATAAAGTGAGATGAAAGAAGTGACTTCTTGGACATTTAATAATGACATATACATATAGAATTTTGTGATAAGCTGAAGTTAAAAATGGTATTTCCATACCTTTGAAAAGTTACCTAGTATATTCTGTTAATGAAATGCCCTTCTCTCTAAAAAATAATCAATACTTGAATTATAAGTTGAATATTGGCTTATAAATTTAATGTGCTTTTAAAAAATAAATACACTCTGAGGGAAAGAACCTACAGCAATTTATTTTTTTCTGAAAAAGGGTATTTGTAGTTACTTTATCATCCACTTTTTTCAGTAAAAGGGGAATTAAACTATTACAGGACACCTTGTTAAGTAATTATATAGCAACACCACTGTGCAATTAAATAGCCATCAGTCCCCGCAGCTGAGAAATTTCAGGTAATTATTCAAAGATAATTTAATAGGAGAATTACTATATTCAGGCAAGCATTAGCTAGTAATCTACCTCAATTAAAGCATCCAATTAATTTCAGAACCTTGATAACAGTTGCCTTTGGAAAAACTATCCCTTCCCCTCATTTGATCCTACATATACAATGTTCCTTAAACATTGTATAGTTAATTCTCTTCTAAAAGTGTAGTCTATTAACACCAGTCTCTCGAGAAATCAAACAAATTTTCCTCCTCCCTTCACTTCTGCCGTCCACCCAGACTCCCATAGAAGCTTCAAATTCCTCTTACTATCA
Organism: Perognathus longimembris pacificus; assembly: GCF_023159225.1. Taxonomy (NCBI): domain Eukaryota; kingdom Metazoa; phylum Chordata; class Mammalia; order Rodentia; family Heteromyidae; genus Perognathus; species Perognathus longimembris. The sequence continues at coordinate 65,640,188 of NC_063165.1, forward strand.
CAAGCAGCAGAAAACTTCCTAGACGTGGAAATCTTTAAATGGAGCTTTTATTTTCAGATGAGCTCACTAGGGCAACCTACCTTTGTGAACTATGGCCCTACCCATATGTGATAAAAGTGGAGCTGGGAAGAGTTTCCTTCATCACACTTTCTTATCTGATTTTCATCCCTCCATCACAGGCCTCTGGGTTGGACTCCTTCACAATTCTATTTGAGTTGAAGCACTCAGTCTGTTTGAGGCCCAGACATGGAATTGGCCAGTCCTGGGCACAGTGCTACCAGGACTCCATTCTTAACCTCCAGAGCACGTGTTCTTCTCGCTGAGCTTCTGCTCTGTGCCTACCTGGCAGGAGCTTGTGGCCATTGCCTTAAATGTAAGGTAGTAGAAAATGGTTGATAATGAGCAAAAGCACCTGCATTGCCAGAGGACTAGAAAAGCCAAGAAAAAGAGAAAGCGGTTTGCTCTGGCCATGATTTTCAAAGCTCCCAAACTTCTCACAGAAGCTGTGGGAACTGGATACGAAATGCAACGCTGCAGTTCGCAAGGCAACTCGGGCTCCTTTCTCACCTCTTCATTCAGAACCAACGTTTGACTTTGTCTCTTTAACTTCATACCTTCGACTGCCTTTCTACCTTTAGTTCTATTTAGAAAAATGACCCAACATAGGACCATGACTCTGATTCTGACATACTATTGAGGCCTTGGCTTTAAGTTTGTCCTCAGGCTGGCAACAGAGTGTAGCTACAGGATAGCTAGCGAGGCCCAAGCGCCTGGGGCTCCACCCAGCCCTCCCGGAAGAGGAAGGACACCAGTGGTTGTCAGACATTCTTGTCTGACTTTACTATGTGTACTGACATTGTTACCGCCTGTGTTGCTTTTACTTTCTGACTACTAAAATAGAAAATTATGGAGAGCTGTTCTGTGAGTGTACATTTCTAATAACGCCATAGCTAAAAGTTTGTTCCACTGAATATAGAAACACATCTTCCCACTTTGGCCAGTTTTCTAGGAGATAAAGAATAGTCTACTGCAAGTGATAGTATCCACAGAAGAAGTAATGAATATTGCCAGGCCCCATCCTGGTGGCTCCTAACTACTCAGGAGTCTGAGATCTGAGGATCTTGGTTCAAGGCCAGCCTGGACAGAAATATCCAGTAGTCTCTTATCTCTAATAAGCACAAAAGAATATGTAAATAGAAATGTGGTTCAAGTGGCAGAGTACTGGCCTTGAGCAAACGAAGCTCAGGGACAACACTTAGGCCCAGAGTTCAAGCCCCAGGACTAGCACATGCATGTGCTCACACACACACACACACACACACGAAAGAATAAAAGCAAAAGGAAGAAATAAGGAAGGAGAGAGAGAGAGAGAAAGAAAGAATGAAAGAGAGGAGGAGAGGAGAGAGAGAAAGAAGGAATAAGAAAGAGAAAGTGACAAGGAAGAAAGAAAAGGAAGGAAGGAAGGGAAGGAGGGAGGGAGGGAGGGAGGGAGGGAAGGAGGGAGGTAGAAGAAAAAGAAGTAGCAAATATTATTTAAACAGCTGACTTTTTAAAAGAGTTACATCACAACACTTAATGTTTTTTAAATTCACAGGAACAAAAGGTTTTTAGTTATCCCTTGATTTTAAATTCAAGCCCAACTTTGGATTGTACTTCCCAGTCAGGACTGCAACTTGGATTTAGCACTGTTTGGGGTTAGACATGTAATAGGTAAGAGAATGCCCTCAGGGTATCTTGTACCCTAATGTGCTTGGCATTTACTTGCCTCAAAGTGTACATGTTACACAAGTTATTCCTTTGCCTTTCTTTCCATAAAGGTTGTACCGTGTATATGTGTCTTGGATGGTTTATTCAGTGTGTAGTTACGTTTTCAATTGAATAAAATTTTACTAATTACTGGACTAATATGCTACTTTCCCTATTTCATGAGTATTGACTGAAAGGAAAGATTAGCCTTTCTAAAGCAAACATGCATGCCAACAAACAAACAATTTTCTGTGTTTTATGTCTCAGTCTGTTTGGATTGTAGAGAATTAAAGAACTGAAAAATAAATAAAAGAGAAAAATAAAACTACCAAAGACAAATCAATGACACTCTTCTAGGAAGAAGTTTATATTGATATAATACATTGAGGCAGTCTAAGGTGTCAGGGTTTTTAGCCCCGCCCCCCCCAACCTATGGGAGAGATGGGGAAGGCACGCCCTGACTGGACGAGCCAAGAAAGGAAAGGGCCGAGAGACCCCTGCACCCAGCCCTCCCTCACCGGAGGACAATCAGATGCAGTGAGGACAATCAGAGGTCTGGGAGTCAAGTCAGTGCAAGTTCTCGTTTATTGAAGAAGTATGTGCAACTAATATAAGACATAGGAGCCAATCAGGTCAAAGATTGGCAGGAAGGGGAGGGGTGTGCACCTATCTAGGGACTGTAAGGGGAAGCATGAGCTGTCTGTCAGAGTGGAAGAGCTGGGCCGTCAGAGCACACAGAATCGCCTCGGGTTCATCGTTAGGCGCCATCTTAGCCACACGTGGCCCCAGGACTGAGAAACAGGCGGGGCCAGCTGGTTGACTTCCTGGCGTGTCCCACACTAAGGCACAGCTAGTAAGATTTTTTCCATGTTGATAGTTATGCGGGCATCATCAGTGATGGGCAGTGTTCACTAATCTCACGTTGTGATCCTGTGGATACCAGAGTCAAATCATATACCTAGTAGTCCCTCAATCACTAGTGTATCTCCTACATGCCACCACAGTCATCAAAACAGGCAACCCATAAGATGACTAAAGGACGTAATTGACTCTATCTTGGTATCTCTTGCTATTTGAATCATTATTGGTTTACTACCTTTCACTTTCTTTTATTACTGCAAATGGCATACTCTGCTTCCTTAACACGTCATAGAACTCTATGGTTAATTACATTTTGGGAAAATCTTTCAGATCTAATGAGACATTTTAAGACCGTTGTGGATTTTCTACTGCTATAAACTCCCTGTGTCCCCTAAATAACGAAGCCCATAATTGATTAATGGAAAGCTGAGTAATTTTGGTATTAATATGATCTCCTGGGTGGCCTCATAATAACAACTAGCAGGCCAGACACAGTATTGCTCAATTACATATCCAGGTAAATAATCTGCAAATCAACAAAACCCCATAGGGAGATTTCTGCATTTCCAATTTGTTAATGCAAGATAAATGCCTGTCAGAGGTCGGACAAAGCTAGGCCCTTTCATATATTGAGTCTTTGTTAAAAATGTTTTAAAGAAGAGTTACCAAAAATAATTGTTCATTTTAAATGATTACACCTTGCCAGATACCCCCTCCTAACTATTAAGGATGCTGAGGCCTGGAGGACTGAGGTTCAAAGCCAGCCTGGAAAGAAAGTAAGAAAGCCAAGTGAACATGAGTCCTTGAGATCAAGCTCCAGTAGCAGTGGGAATGGGAAAAGAATCTGGTTTCTACATAGATGAACTGCAGTGTTTTCCAAGTGGCATGGCATGGCCTGGTACCAGGACCCTCTGCTTTCTCTTTGAACTGTTGGGATTTCTCTGTGATGGAATGTGGGAGCCTACTGGAGATTCTGAGTGAACATGAGGCTCAGGCCAGGGGTCTCTGGTCCTCCACACCCACAGGGGGTGCAGCTCTACCTAGTTACTGCTGGCACAAAAATAAAAGACCTAGTCCCCTCCCTCTCTGCTGCCCTTGTTTTTTAAAAAAAAAAAACAACTCTAAGAATATATGATAATACAGCACAGTGATTAAAATCATTCATGCTCTTCAAAAGGAACCTTTTCTCACTTTTTGGGTAAATTTGTTATCTTTTCAACCTGACCTTATCAGAGATGCATGATTCAGTCTTGTAGAATTTAGAAGTTTATTGTGACTCCTTCCATCTCTAAGTTTTAAAAAAGTTTGTCTTGTTTTGTTTTTTGGAAAGTGGGGTATTAATTAAATAGCACTAATTCCTTTAAATTTCTTCTGTGAGACTTGGGCTACTTTTTTTCTCTACAATAATGAAATTGCCACATCAGTTCTTGAAGTAGAAAAAAGTAGAGAGATGTAATATAATTTGCATAGTATTTTGAGTGAAGAAATAAATGATTGAGTTTGTTACAGGCATAGCATGAAGATTTCCTGTAAAGAAATGTCCTCATGTTCCTCAGAAGGCTAAACAAAGAGGTCCCCTACGGCCCAGCAGCCCCACTTTTGGGCATCTACCCAAAGGACTACAAGCAAGATCACACTAAAGCCACCAGCACAACTATCTTCATTGCAGCACAATTTGTCATTGCTAAAATATGGAACCAGCCCAGGTGCCCCTCAGTAGATGAGTGGATCAGAAAAATGTGGTACATATACACAATGGAATTCTATGCCTCTATTAGAAAGAATGACACTGCCCCATGCATAAGGAAATGGAAGGAGTTGGAAAAAATCATACTGGACCCAAAGAAACATGGATGCTATAGTTTCCCCCATAGGGAATAATTAGTACATGTTTAGGTTAGTCATAGCAGAAGATCATCATAGCCCAATAGCTATGCCCGTATGAACACATAAGATGATGCTGAGTGAAATGAACTCCACGTTATGGAAACAAGTGGCATATCATTGTTGTAATTATTTTCAACATGCCATGTGAAATAGTATCCTTTTTTTTTTCTCTCTCATATTCCCTTTCCGTGGCTTTATCCCTGCTATCACTGTATCTGATCTTACTACCTTGGATACTGTATACACATGTATTAGAACTAGGGAAGGAAAAGGGAATACCAAAATCAAGAGACAAAGGATAAAAAGACAAACCATTCCAAAAGCAATACTTACAAAACCATTTGGTGTAAACAACTGTACAACTCATGGGGGGTGGGGAGAGGGAAAGGAGGAGGGGAGGGGGGAACCGAGGGAGGTGGTAACAAGTTGGATCAGAAATGTACTCACTGCCTTACATATGAAACTGTAACCCCTCTCTACTTCACTTTGACAATAAAGAAAAAAAAAAGAAATGTCCTTATTTACCTATTTACTAGATTTTTTAGAAGATATGGAGTGTAAGAATTGGGTCTTCATGTAATATTTTTTTTCTATTTTTTTTGTTCTTCTTGTTTCTTTTTTACTAATCTTAGGGGCTGAACTCAGGGCCTAGGCATGCTCAAGGATAGGCACTACCACTTGAAGCAGAGTCCCATTCCATCGTGTGTGTGTGTTTGTGTGTGTGTGTGTGTGTGTGTGTGTGTGTGTGTGTGTGTGCTTGAACTCAGGAGCTGAACACTGTCCTTTAGCTTTATCACTCAAGTTAGTGCTCTACCACTAGAGTGACACCTCCACTTTTGGCTTCCGAGTGGATATTTGGAGATAGAAGTTTCACCGACTTTCCTGTCCAGGCTGGTCTTGAATTGAGATCCTCACATCTCAGCCTCCTGAGTAGTTAGGATTACAGGCAAGAGATACTAGCACTTGATTATAATTTTAGTATTTAAAAGCATCAATCTAATGAGCATATCCATCACTTCATCCATTTAGTATTATAGTTACCACTTTAAAATAAAATTGAGTGTTATTATTTATAATGTTGTATAACCATTACACTATTTTCTAAACTTTTTCATCACTCCAAACTATAACTCTGAACCCATTAAGCAATACTTTCCCATTGTTTCCTCTTTATCAGTCCCTGATAACCTCTATCTACTTTCTATCTCTATGTATTTGTCTATTATAGATATGAATAGAATCATATTTTTTCTTTTGTATATTGATTATTTCTCTGAATATACTTCCAAGATGCATTCATTATCAACTTTTGCAGACAAGTATCTATTTGAATCATGTTTTCAATTCTTATGGTCAATCTATGGGCAGAATTGCTAAGCCATTTGGCAATTCTGCTTAGCTTTTTAAGAAATCACCAATTGCTATCATTCTTAAGCCTTGTACAATGCTAATACCATCTAAAGGCAAATGCTATATACTTCCTTGGAAATATCAGTAGGTTCTTACCATCTAACTTCCTATTAAAAGATATACATTACTAATGGAAGCTACAACAGTCTTACCTATGTATCTTTGATGACATGTGAAGTAGATCACAATTCTATGTCACTACAGAGCTGGTTTTCAGCTGACGTTCTATTGTGAATAATTATTAGAAGCTACCTATTCATTAGAATCTTAATGAAACTCAGAGGCCACCTTCTACACTATTTATTTTAAACCACATTTTGTATTATGAAATACCCAATAATTGTTGGGTATAGTGGCATAAATCTGTCATCTCAGCTGTAGGGAAAGCTGAAATTGGGAGGACTGTAGTTGCAGGCTAACTATTAACAAAAGAATTCATGAGCCTTCCAACTTAACAGAAAAATCTGGGAATGGTCACCCCTGCACCTGTTACCCCAGCTACAATGGGAAGTATTGATAGCAAAATGGTGGTCAAGTCTAGTTCAGTGGTTGAGGGAAGCAAGATCATATTTCAAGATAATAAACAGGGGGCTAGGAATGTGGCCTAGTGGCAAGAGTGCTTGACTTGTATATATGATGACCTGGGTTCAATTCCCCAGCACCACATATATAGAAAACGGCCAGAAGTGGCGCTGTAGATCAAGTGGCAGAGTGCTAGCCTTGAGCAAAGAGAAGCCAGGGACAGTGCTCAGGCCCTGAGTCCAAAGCCCAGGACTGGCAATCAATAAACAAACAAACAAACAAACAGGAAAAAAGGGCTGTAGGAGAGGAAGATTGCTTGACTACCAAAGTATAAAGTCCTGAGCTCAAACCTCAGTACTACCAAAAAGTAAGGTTAAAAAGAAACTCTAGATCTGCCATCTTGCTATAATAAAAAATCCCTCACCTTGCTGAAAACCAAGATGATTCCTTAAAATATAGAAGCTTATAAGACTAATGGCCAAATGAGAAACCGATGTCTTCCTAAAACACTGAACATCAGGTTAGCTTTGAGAAACTGAGAATTCTGTTGGCCCAATTCCATTGGCCTAAAGTCAAGGGAACCCCCAAAATAGCAGAAGCAGCAGAGAGGGGAAGTGGAGGTAGTCTAGATGACAGTGATTCCATGTTTGATTCTTTGCAGATGACTCTGAAAGAACATGAGTTTAAATTCCAGCTCCATGATTTACTATTGAAAAGATTTTAGACAAATCACTTCAGACAAGCATATAGGTTTCAATTGATATTGCCTTGGGTCCTAGAAGACATTTAGGAATGTCTGGAGACTGTTTCAGTTGTCACACTGGTCAAGGGTGATTCCTACTACCATCTATTGGTTGGAGGTCTTGGATGTGGCAAAGCCTGCCATAACATACTAACCAGCCCTTCTCAGTCTTTTGGCTGAGAAATAAGCTATTTTTATAACTGTGATCTTTTGTGCAATGAACAACTAAAACTTAGGCTTCCCTCTGTGCTCTTTTCTAATTGCTCAAGGTCTTAAGAACTCCAGTCCAACTCCAAATAATGTGAACACAACTATTTTTTCTCTGTTTCTCTATGGTCATGGCTTTATGCAGTTCGTCAATGCTTTCTAACACACACACATCACATGTCTAGGACTTGAATGTGCGAAGCCCATGATATTAAACCATGCACCTGTCTTCTCTACCGTGGTCCCTAAAAACTCTTGCACATCAATTGGTGATGAGTTGCAGGCACATAGAAAGACAGTAGCTTGGCATTCCAGCTGTAACTGGCAAAATAACTTGTTGGCTTCATAGAAACAAAACAGGTATCTAACTAAGCTATTTGGCTTATTAATATAGTTAACAAGAAATGTAGACACGCTTTTCTATATCTAAGTAGAACTTGCAAGGGGCAAGCTCAGTCATGAATAATAAGGACACATCACTCTGACACCACCTATCCCCAATGCCTTTGTTCAGGGAATCATGGCCCCTTGTCTTGTTCCCGTGAGGAACCAGGAAGGGAAATGAGACTACAGGCTCTCTTAGGGAGTACTGGACATGGAGCTTTGCTTCACACATTTGTAAAATGAGACAGGAAGCACACCCTCTCCAAATTACCACTGAAAAGTCCATTTAGCTCAGCCAACCCTGATAAAAGAATAGGACAGTTACTTAAATGATTTAAAACAAAACCTATTCATACTAGCTGTGTGATTCAGACTGTGTCTAAACATCAAAACTGGTCTGACTGGTTAAGTGGGTCAAGAAGTCAGTGACTATAGGTCATTTAGAATAATGATAATCTTTTAGTCTTTTAAAGATAAAATTTTAACTTGACTCAAAGTGAATAAAAAAATTATATACTCCTGTAAAGTCATTGTAGGTAATTATGAACACTCAATTAATAAAGAGAAATGCTTTTATTTGCTTAAAGAACAGAAATATGAAAAACAACAAAAAGGTACACATGGTGTTCAGTGATTAAATCTAAGTGACTTGATCAGAAATCCTTCTCAAGAAAAAGCAATTTACCTGAAGGAAGTCATTCTCCATACTTGGTGGATGAGAAAGAGTCTCAATTTTCCTGATATATGAAGGAGGCATATCTTAATATCCACCTATATACAGAATGCATGCATTTTTCCTTGTCAGATAAGGATGTAGCGCATATCTGTGAAAATTCTTGAGAGGCCATTGAACTTGGGTCATTCTTAGCTATCTAAAAGGTTTTAAATACTTCAAAATAAAACTAATCTCTTCACTTGCAGGTTGAAAACTATTTTTTTTTATTTCCCCAGGGCACTAAAATAATACCCTTTCAAACAGTAGGAGAAGTATTTCAGACGACAGCTTTCTAGTTATAACAAGGCAAGTCAATTTTTAGGAATTAAGGATGCTAATCACAGTGTCTCAAGATGGGCATTGCTGGGGAATGGAATATAAGACCACAAACTGATGCGATCGCCATGTGCTATGCTCCTGGGGAGGAGAGGTAAATGGGAGGGAGATTCGGTTTCCTGGTCCCTCCACGGCTTGATGTATCATAAAGGTCAAGATAATTGGCCACATACAGCAAAATCAACACCACTCTCTCTTCCCCAGCCAAGCAGATAAGCATAGCAACTCAGCTTCCTGCCGGGCTAAATGGTGGCTAGTCCAGGTGGAGGAGGAGAAGGTCCGAAAATATGCATGTAAGAACACAAGGCACTGTAATGATGCCATCAAATTTAGCATTAAATATATTTTACAATCAATTGAGATACCGCAGGCTGTCTCCAAACAGGCATGAAATATTTCCAGGGTTTTACCAGACTGCAGAGTCTGGCCTTTATACTTTCCTAGTGTTTTCTGATTTTAAAAGCTCTCAACATTATAAATGTACATGTGTTAACAAATGAAATGACAATAAATGCTAGTTTTTGTTCAATGCCATTCTTAATATATGACTATATGCGAATTCAAATTCCCTTAAATGTTCTAGTTAATCTTTCTACACAAAGTTAAAGTAGGCACTGACTCGGGTTTGGCCCCAGTGACTCATTTCTGTAATCTTAGCTACTTAGGAGGCTGAGGTCTGAGGATAATGGTTCAAAGCCAGCTGGGGCTAGAAAGCCTGTGAGACTCTTATCTCTAATTAACTTCTAAAAGCCCTGGAAGCAGAGCTGTAATGCGAATGATAAAGCTCCAGCTTTTAGTGAAAAAACTAAGGGACCGCACCCATAGTGCTTAAGCCCTGAGTTCAAGCCCCAGTATAGACATACACACAAAAAATAAAAGGATGCCAAAGAATCTGCAAAAGTTAATACACTAAGATGCTTAAAAGCTGACAAATAAATTAAGAAATTGCATATCTAACGGGAGCCTATTAAGTCTATGTTTCAAACCCTGAAGTCGGCATCACAAAGTGAAGCAGGAAATTTCTATCAGTGTGTGATGAGGTCATATGAACTGGAGCTCATATGTGTTTGTCTTAATGTTGTCAGTGTTTTGAAATTCTCAGTAAGTTTATTTATTTTTACTTGTGTATTTGTATGTGTCTGGTGGTGTGTGTGTGTGTGTGTGTTTGTGTGTGTGTACATTTGTGTGAGCACACATCCATGCTGGTAGTGAGGCTTAAGAGCCTTTTTTTTTCTTTTCCTTAAAGCTCGTGCTTTACAACTTGGGCTGTACCTTGACTTCCAGATTTTTTGCTGATTCATTGGAGACAAGGATTGCTTGGGTTTGTCTCCCAGGATGGCTTTGAACTGGGATTCTCAAATCTCAGCCTCCTGAATAGCTGGGATTATAGGCATTCAGCTCCCAGTAAGATTTTACAAACAAGGATTGCTGCAGTTTTACTTTACACACTGGTATTCACAAATTGTATGAGCGATTTTCATGCCCGCAGAAGCGTACCTGGCTCAGACTTCCTGCTCAGGCTCCAAGAAATACCTTCTTTATTGGATAACTCTAAGTGGAATAGGAAGTTGCTTCAATGACAAGGGAACATATTTTGGGGAACCAGGATGAAATGTAAAAGATAAAAATAATTACAGCATTAGGGAAAAAAAAGATTGAATCTTTCCACTCCCAGCAAGTTGAGTTAAAAATCTTAATGTAGAAAAACAGCACTTTGATTGCTAACTAAAAGTCACTAGGGGGAAAAAAATCCAATGTCTGAACCATAGGACATTGAGGAGCAAATTAATTTGAGTTCTTTTCTGAAGTTCATTTAAAAGGACTAACTGGAACCATTTCAAAGCGAACACTTAAGGGGTTGCTGACGTATGCTCAAGTCGGTCCTAATTAGCCCTCGGGAGTAGGTTTGCCATCGTGTTCCAGGGAGCAAGAAGAAGAAGAAAACTACACTCAAGTATTAGCAGTGATTAAAAGTGAACCAGTGGGTGGAATGGATAAGATTGTTTATTTTATGAAATGGAAGAGCTAAATTTAGAGAAATGAACTCACAAGTGGAAATGTAGGTACTTTTGAGCAAAGGTTAGGGGGAAAATAACCAAAAACAATATGGAAAGAATGTTTCAGGGTACAAAGCAGCACAAGTTTGTAAGGTCTTACCAAATAAGCAATAATAAGCTCTCCAGGATTTGAGGCCTAAGGCTATTAGTATATTAAAATTTCTTTTCCTTGTTCGTAAGAGGTTAGAATTGGGCAATCCTCTTTTAGGAAGCTAATTTTCCCTCAGATGCACAACAATAACTAATGTAAGGTACCATATGAATATAATATCTCTGGACTATGCAGATGTAATACCACTTCACCGATGAGATAATGAGGCTCAGAGTATGCAAATGAATGTACTAAGAACAAAGTCAAGAGGTGAGAGTTGTCTTAGTCCTAAAACCAGTGGTTTTCTACACCACAAGTGTAGCAAAGTGGTATGGAATGATATTTATTTTTATTTATTCTATTTTGTTTTGTGCTAGTACTAGGATTCAAACTCAGAGCTTCATGGCTTTTTCACTCAAGGCTAGTGATTTATCACTTGAGCCAAACCTCTACATCTGGCTTTTTGATGGTTAATTGGAGATAAGAGCCTCTCAGATTTTGTTTGCCAGAGCCGACATTGAACCTCAATCCTCAGATCTCAGCCTCTGGAGTAGCTAGGGTTATGAGTGTGTGCTATTAGCACAGTATGTTTTAAAGTCAAAATGAGGTCAATAAAAAATTAACAAGAGCAGAGATTTTTTCTAAGGCCTTTCCTCTCTCCCTCCCTCCCTTCATTCTTTCCTATCTCCTTCTCACATGTCATCTACTCATCCATTTTATATATTCTGTAAATTTGGGACTCAGTTTTAGTTTTTAAAAGATATATCTATCAGTACATCTAATTTTTAAAACATAGATCTACTCTTCTTGCACAATGGCTTTTAAGAATGCCCTACACAACATATCCATCCATCAGGTTTGTCCTTCCTCCACAAATAAAACTTAACATTTGTGATGATAAAAACTTCCAAAGGGATTTTATTTTTCATTTCTGTTTGTGCCACTACTGGGGCTTGAACTTAGGGCCTGGGAATTGACCCTTAGCTTTTTTGCTTGAAGTTGGCACTCTACCTGAGACATAGCTCCACTTCTGGCCATTTGGTGATTTTGAGTTCAGAGCTGCACAGACTTTCCTGTCCCTGGTTGTTTTCAAACTATAACCCTCAGATTTCAGCCTCCAGATTAGCTAGAATTACAGGTATGAACCACTGGTACATGGCTTATTTTTTTGCATATAACTGATAATTCTACATAGGAAAAACAGAATTAATACTACTAAAGGATATACAGTGAGAGAGTGTTGGAAATTTCAGAGAGAGAAAAATACTGGAAATTTCCTCAGTTTTTCCTCCAGTAGGGAAAAGCAATAGTACTGAAGGATCACTGGTCTTAATTCCCACTCTGGATTTTCCATGAACCTAGGTTATTATGCTTATTCATTTCACCACTTTCAGCTTGTTGGCCAATAATGCCAGAACAAAGGTTTTACAATTTTACCTCAGACTGTTTGCTACTACAGCGCTGGATTGAGGTCAGAAGTGTAATAACACCAATTGCTCAAACAAGTAACATAGCTAGTTGGTTGGGGATTAACATGGGAGATTTTAGGCAAGCTGGATCCTTATATATCACCTTGCACTAGACTCAATTCCAAATGGACCAAAGACCTCAAGGTAAAAGCAGAAACCCTGAAAACAATGCAGGAAGGAATGGGAGAAAGACTTGGGCTCCTTGGCCGAGGTTGAAACCTTCTTAATAAAGGCCCAGAAACACAACAAATCAAAGAAAGGTTGGACAAATGGGATTGCAACAAGTTGCAGAGCTTCTGCTTGGCAAAGGACATAGCTTGCAAGATAAATAGAAAGCCCTCAGACTGGGACAAGATCTCCACTGGCCATACAACAGATAAGGCTTCATATCTAAAATATACATAGAACTCAAAAGATTAAGTTCCCCCAAAACAAATCCTCAAAGAAACAACTGCCCCCTTAAATGGGCTAAAGATCTCTTCTCTGAAGAGGAAATGAGAATGGCCAACAAACACATGCAGAAGTTCTCAACATCCCTGGCCATAAAATAAATGAAAGTCAAAACAACACTGAGATTCCACCTCACCCCACTAAGAATGTCCATTATCAAGAAAACTAATAATAACAGATGCTGGGAGGGATGTGGCCAAAAGGAAAACCTACTTCACTGTTGGTGGGAATGTAAACTAGTTCAATCATTCTGGAAAGCAGTGTGGAGGGTCCTCAAAAGGCTAAATATAGAACTCCCTTATGACCCATCAGCCCCACTTTTGGGCGTCTACCCAAAGGCTTACAAACAAGACCACACTAAAGCTACCAGCACAACTATATTCATTGCAGCACAATTTACCATTGCTAAAATCTGGAACCAATCCAGATGCCACTCAGTAGATGAATGGATCAAGAAAATGTGGTACATATACACAATGGAATTCTATGCTTCTATCAGAAGGAATAACATCGCCCCATTTGTAAGGAAATGGAAGTCTATGTGAAGTGAGACAGACTCAAAGAAACATAGACTCTATGGTTTCTTTCCCTTATTAGTAATAATTAGCACATGTTTAGGCTATCCTAGCAGAAGATCACAATAGTTCAATAGCTATATACATATGAACACATAAGATGATGCTAAATGAAATCAACCCCAACTTATGGAAATAAGTGGTTTATTGTTGTTATGTTCAACATACCATGTGAAATTATTCCATTTTCTTAAGTCTTTCTTCCCCATGGTTTTACCCTTGATGTCACTGTAGCTGATTTTGGTACCCTGGGTATTGTATATATGTTTATCAGAACTAGGAAAGGGAAACATCAAAATGGAGAGACAAATGGTAAAAGGTGAACCAATGCAATAGCAATACCTACAAAACTATATGGTGTAAAACAACTGTACAACTCTGGAGGGGAGGGAATTGGGGAAGAGGGGAGGTGGGAGAATAATGAGGGAGGAGGTAACAAGTTTGATTAGAATTGTACTCTCTTCCTTACATATGAAACTGTTAACCTTCTGTACATCACTTTGAACATTATATGCAGGGGGGAACCAATGGATGCAACATTTCTCCTCTCTTACTTTCTCTTCATCCCCAATGCATTCTGGTTTTGATCTCACTCACCAAGGTCACCAACAACCTTGTTTCTGACATCATTAACTATTCTTCTTGATATGTATTTGTTCTTTTACATTATGATGATGGCAATGGTGATGATGATGATGATGATGATGATGATGATGATGATGTTATTTTACTTTTTACACTCTATACACTCTACACTCTGGTAGTCCAGTTACTTCTTTGGCTACTTTTTCCCTTGGTATGCTTTGCTTCTTCTATTCCGCAAACGTTGGCATTCTGTAGAGATTTATCCTGGCCTCTGATCTTTGCCTCTTTTTATACACTTTCCCGTGTGGTAGCTTTACTATTATAGCTTTAGTTACTTAATACATGGTGACCTTTCTAAGAATTCCAGCTGTCTGATTTTGTATTTGAACTTTACTCCTTTAGGTATGCATATTGATTAGGAATAGCTATTGGCTTATCCCAAAGACAGGTCAATACTGGTCTCCTTTGACTATTCAATCTCCTTTTGTCCCTGGCCTAGTAAGTGAGAATATGACCAAGTCAGAAAGTAAGGTTAATTCTAGGTTGTGAGAGCCCACCTCTAAATTTCTCTCCAGTCAATTTCCTTCTTTCCCTCCCTCCTGCTTGACTGTGGGCTCTGGTCACCCACTTCTCTTTAAGATGGCCAAATCATGGTCTTCTACCATGCCCTCTCACTCTCATCTCTTTAAGATGGCCAAATCATGGTCTTCTACAATGCCCTCTCATTCTCATTTTCTTTTTCCTTAACTTTATTCCTCGAATATTCTTTTTTAAAAATGATTCTTCCTATTTAGGTGGGCCTTTCTCCTAGAAGTCTCTGTTGGTACTCCCATATTCCCTCTCTTTCTGTCTGTCTCTTTCTGGTGGTACTGGGGCTAGAATTCATAGCCTGGGAGCTGTTTCTTAGCCTTTTCAGTCAAGGCTGATACTCTACCATGTGAGCCACAGCTCCACTTCCAGCTTTTTTGTTATTAGTTGGAGTCTCATGAAATTTCCTCCTTAGGCTCACTAAACTGTGATCCTCAGGTCTCAGCCTCCAGAGTAGCTAGGATTGTAGGTGCGAGCCACGGTACTTTGATGAATCCTTCCCTTTGTATTTTATTTCAGGCTGAGGCACCTCCCATGTGTGCTCTCCTCTGACTCCAAGCTGCCCTTGATTAGGCATCAAGATTCAGTTGCTCTGTTACTAACCTGCAGCCCTACAAAACACTGCTTCATGTGGAGGAAGATGGGTCCATTATAATTTACTAAATAGGCATTGGAGTATAAACGGATTGAATGTTAGAACTCTTTTTAAAGCTTTACAGTATCAACTCACATGATACTTTTTAGTAGAATGTAGACAAAAAGTACACAAGGAAAGACTTCTTTGATTTACAGAGCCTTGATTCACCATCAAGGCTGAAGATGTGCAGGTATGGCTGATGAATAAAGAACGGTGCTGATGTGGTTCATGTCATCTTGTTGAGGATGCTAAGCACAGGTCAGTGGGCCTGGCCTGCCAGGAAGAGGGGATAGAGCAGAGGACACACAGGGGACAACAGTGTGGATGAACGGCTGCACATGGCCACGGCTTTCATTCCTGTGGATGGATGGTTTAGGTTGCCTAAACTCTAACCACCAACACACTCCATTATTTCTTCTCTTTCAGACCAGGTCTGCAATGTCTGGTAGATTAAGCCTTCCTTGTCTGGAGCTTCAAGTAGAACTCGGTTTTATGGTGAGTGAGTGGTGAAAGCTTGCTGGGTTGTTTCCAGCTTGGCACTGCTGTTATATGGAGGCTCAAGCCAAGGCAACTGAAATCAGGGACATAAAGCCAATTGAAGTCAATATTAAACACTTTAAAAAACCTTGAGTATGCCTGTCTAGTCATTTAAGTGTAAAGTTTACATAACCAAAACCAACTCTTTCTAATAAAAAGTTCATTCTTAATTGGATATGTTCTGGAAGTGTTAAAGTACACAGTATATGTTGAAGCCTTAGTGAAATATTTCAATTATATTTGTATACTGATTTCATGATAAGATGATGTGAACCACTGGTACCCAACTTGCTTACAAATGTTAAAAATAAGAAAGGCAGTTAGGTGGCTCATGCCTATAATCCTAGCTACTCAGGAGGCTGAGAACATGAGACTTATTCACCATAAAAGCCAAAAATGGAGCTGTAGTTCAGGTAGAAACCTAGCCTTGAGCTTTCAAGCCTCAGTACTGGCGGGGGGGGGGGGGGGGGGGAAGAAGGGGGGAGGGCGGGAGGAAGGCGGGAGGAAGGGAGGAGAGAGAGAGAGAGAGAGAGAAGCTTTTAAAAATAACAATCAAAAGTATTCACCTGTTGTAAATAAGCCAATGCCTCCTAGTTAGCTTCTGTGAGGTAGAAGTAGTAATAGAATTCATTGTCTGTAGTGCTACCATTTGGATCTGGAATATCTTCCAAAGTCCAATGTGGTAAAGGCTTGGGCCTCAGCCTGTGGCATGATTAAGAGGAGGTGGAACCTCTGGGAAGCGGGGCTCAGTAGAAGGAAGTTAGGGCACTGGGACAGAGTCCTTCAAGGAGATGGTAGGATTCTGGCCCTTCCTGCTCCTTTTTGATTCCCAGGTGTCTTTCACGCTGTGCTCTTGGCATGATGTGCTCTGTCACCAACAGGTCAAAGCAACAGAGCCAAAGTGACGTTGAACTGAAACCTCTAAGCTATGAGCCCAAGGAATCTCTTTATATTTAAAATTGATTTATCTCAGGTACTTGTTACATCAATGGAAAGGTGACTAACATATCAAGTTGTTAGCAAAGTATGCCACAGTAGTAGGAATTTTGTATGTTTTAACCTCAACATTTGAGAACACTTCTATCCATCCATCTGTTCATCCACCCATTCATTCATTGATTGCTCAATTATTAACTGAATGTCAGCATGTCCTGAGATTTGAACTCAGGGCCTGGGTGCTATCCTGGAGCTTTTGTGCTCTTGAACCACATCTGTACTTCTGGTTTTTTTGGTGATTAATTGGAGATAAGAGTCTCATGGACTTTCTTGCCCAGGCTGGCTTCAAGCTGAGATCCTTAGATCCCAGCCTCCTGAGTAACTAGGATTATAGGTGTGAGCCACTAGCGCCCAGCTGTGTTTTATTTGTTTTGAAAACACTTTCAGATTATGTATTTTATATTTTAAAGCTTATAGTTGCATACAACAATACCTAAGATAATAATTTTTGATATTGTTTGGGCACTGTAAAATTAGCAGTAACAGTTTTAGTACTTGGGTGTGTGAGGAGGAGGGAAGAGAATCTGAGACTAGCCCAATCTCTATATCTAGCCCCATTCCTAAACAAAACAAAACAAAACAAATTGACATGACAAAAGACTAAAACTTTGATCTGACTGTTGTGAAAACAATGTGGAAGCTGAGTGAAAGCAGATGCTAGGAAGAAGGGAGCTGAGGACAGAGGAGGGCTACTGTGAGAACACACAACTTTCTAACAACGCCAGGCGTTCTGTCTAATGATGTTATAATTTGGTGCTCACTTATCAAGTCCTGCACCAGGCAGCTTCAGCTCTCATTTGTCTCACATCCATTTAGTACTGCCTTCCTTATAATAGTTAGCTTTGTGTGTTGGACAATGAGTAGAGATGGGGGAACCATTTAAAGCATATAAAAAATAAACCTTAATGACAATAAATGATTTGTCAGACATCCTTCCATTCAGCTTTAACATTTGAGTGCCATAAGGTGAATTAAATGATCTAGCTCATCTCATTCATCATCCAAAACACAGGATGAGTGGTTAAGGTCAACCTTCTCCAGATGATTATGTGACAGGTGATAGATGAAGCCATCCAGGGACTGGAGCATGAGGAAACATGACGAGACACGTGTTACCTTCTAGGCTCATTGCTTTCATAGAATAATAGGAGCACACATATTCCTGGCTAATGGTGGGGAATCATTTCACTGAATTTGAGGTAATGTAGACAGTGAACTTGGGAAAATAGCAAAACTATATGGAAACAAAACATTAAAGTGTCCTTCCGTAACACCTATTCATTCAACACTAAGCACTCAATTTAGGCCAGTACTATTTAAGGGCCAGGCAAGTAGTAGTCTAAAGTACCAAGAAAACTTCTGGCTACAAACCCAGTTGTTGCTTGCCAGCAGCTAGTAATGCTGAACAGTTTGGCGCTTGTTCATTTATTTTCCATTCAGGCACCTCTTCTCACAGGAAATCTTGCTCCCTCACTAGAGGACCTGGCTCAGTTTATCTACCTGGTTCAAAATTTCAGGGAAGTGACCTGTAAACCTGTGATCTGGCCTGCAAACTTGATCTTTCTCATTCAATATTGGGAAAGAAGAGATAAATCAAAATAAGTGAGTGATTTGTTTTGTTTTTGCCAGTACCAGGTTAGGAAATCAGGGCCCCATGCTCGGTCAACTTTCTTGCTCACAGCTGGTACTCCACCCACTCAAGCCATGCCTCCAATTTGGCATTATGTTAGAAAATTGGAGATGTAATCTCACAGACTGTTCTGTCTCAGTAGCTACGATGTTAGACATGAACCCCTGACTCCTCGCTGTTTTAAGCATTTTGTAGAAGCAAAGATTCCAGGCTTTACTTCTTAAGTCTTGATTCTTCAAAATGAACATAGTTCTACTATTCCAACCAAGGGTTAAATATTTGTTTAAATATTTGCTTCCAGATTTGGGGATGTACACAGCCTTCATGGCCTCAAGGACCAGGTTGTGATTTTCCTGCAAAGGAACAAAGCTTAAGGCTCTAGCTAAACAAAGTAAACAAGGAAGGCTCCAGAGATTAGTGTCTCACGAACACTTACTATGCTTTCAATTATGTGCCAGTCCCTTTTACAAACATTACTTACAATTATCTATTACAAGTATTTTAAGCAGTATTATGATCTCTTTTCCTAGGGTAAAAATAGAATTTAGTAAGTTGAACAAATGTTGCCTGTGTCATCAGCTAGTTGGTGGTAGAGCTGAGGTAAAGCCCAAATCTCTTTAAGAACAAGGCTAGTTACACATGGCAGGCTGCCTTCTCTCTAGGATTGCTCCACCATCAATTCCTTTGTAGGTGGATGGAAGCAGAACTCCTTATCGCTCCTTTGCATCCTTCTCTTGCTCAGCCTCTTTATCACAAGGCTGTGACTGCCATGTCCACAGCTCACATGCTTGGGATGCACTTAACTCTTCACTTTCTCTAGCAAGGAAGTCTTCCCAGGCCTTCTCCTATGCCACCTTTCCCACAGGTAGAACTTCCCTGTTCTGTTTATTCTTTAGTATAAACAGATCAGATTCATTATGATTTTTTTTAATATTACTTATCCAGAAGTTGTCATGTATAGACAGAGTACCAACTTTCAAAGGATTACAATTGAAGAAAATATTCTTAGTTATGGTGAGTAGCATGTAATCTTTCTTATCTATAGGTCAAATATTGGCCCCCATTTCAGGATACCTATATCTTACCTGCTTTTTGATTTGTTTGTTTTGAGGTGTGTGTGTGTGCATGTGTGTGTGTGTGTGTGTGTGTGTGTGTGTGTGTGAATCCTGGAGCTTGAACTCAGGGCCTGGATGCTGTTCCTGAGCATTTTTGCTCAAGTCTAATGCTCGACCACTTGAGCCACAGCTCCACTTTCAGTTTTTGGTGGTTAAGTAGAGATAAGAGTCTTATAAACTTCTGTACCTGGACTGACTTTGAACCTTGATCCACAGATCTCAACCTCCTGAGTAGCTAGGATTACAAAGGTGAGCCATCAGTGCTTGGCCTACTTTTATGTTTTGTTGTTTTTGAATGATTTTCTCTGATTTCATTATAGAGCACGAGGCTCTCATCTCTTCTGGCCCATACCACTGCATTTATATTTGTAAAGCATGAAGTACATGCTGGCTACACGATGGTGAGTGAGCCAACCCTGGCCTCCCCTCACAGAGCTTACCTTAACAAGGAGAACAAACAGCTTCACAGCTATCTGACCAGTACAGGTTTACTTCCAGTTCATGTAAGTGCCCTGAGAGAAAACCTTCTATCTTACAATGCATGGAGAAAAACAGATATGTGATAAGTAACCATACATTGTGTGTTCATATGATTTTCAGCAATGTGCTTTTCTCTCCAATGTAATCTAAGTAGATTTCATCTGAAAGTAATCCATTAATTCACACGTTCAAATTTCATATATTCAAATTAGTTAGTACAGAGAATAATCTGTATGGTAGAGAAGATTTTCCATATATTGGGTTATTGTTGGGTGGTGATTGTATTTGTGGGATTCTCAAATGCCCACATAATGGAGGTCAATAAGCACTTGTTGAATGGCTAAACAAATGATGTGATGGAATTTCTCCATAAATAAATGAAGTGGAGGACAAGAAGTGGAAGTGGAAGGAAGTATAAGTGGTATGCTCTGGACAGGTTTCACCAATGGTAAATTATCTGAGAAAATATTATAATGTACAGTGTATTAAAATGGATACTCAAAAAGTAAAAGCGGATACTCTTGTTGTATATCCATCTGTACATAAAATAATTGAAAAATTGGGGGTGGGTAGGAGGAAGGACTTAATTGTAAAAATAACAAAGTACTGACTTTATGTTTGTGTATGCTGGTACTGGGGCTTGAATTCAGGCCATTGCACTCTTATTTAGATTTCCTGTTTAGGGTTGGTATTTTACCACTTGAGCCATGCCTCCAATCTTTTATTGATTGATTTGCTTATTTACAATTTTATTTCTGAGATGAGGTCTTGCCGCTACCATTTCCTGGGCTGGATTCAATTTGTGGTCCTCCTGCCTTTCCCTTGCAAGTAGGGGGTTACTGGTCTCCCAGTGGGAAAATTCTGTTCTATTCTCTTCATTTCACAGAGAAAGAAGCCTAGCATCTTCTCTAAGATATGACCTGGTCAAAGTACTAGGCCAAATCTAAAGAGTTTTCTCTCATTTACCTAAGATCCAAATTTTTCTCATGCTCCTGCCCAGATCCTAAACAATGTCCAATTCCAACTTAGTAAATAAATGGGGCCATTTTCTGAGGAAGCAAAGTTTAGGATATGGAAGTGACATGTGGTGATTTCTCAGGACACCATTGTACATGAAGGGAACATCAGGCATGGTGGCAACTGACTTTGAACTTCCCATCCATGCTTGCCTGGACAAGAGAAGGAATCATTTAACTGATCTGCATCTTAGACTGCAAAATGGGAACAATATCTATTCCATGGAGTAGAGAGGGGAGAGCAGATAAAGAACAGGAAAGGACTCCCAGTGCATGACACAGGCCAAATTGTAATTTATGCACAGACCTGTTTCCCTAGGTATGCCTTATTTGCATCAACAAGAAAAGACCTTAAGACTCCATTTAAGAAACTATCAAGTACAAACATAAGAAAACCCAGAAAGCAGAGGAGAGGGGAGGCGACCATATGAGGCATAAAATAAAAGGAAGAAACACACCTTGGCATAGTTGATGCCAGAAAAAAATAATGTCGTTTTTGAAATTACAGGTACATGTGTTTCTCTTCTCCTCACCCCTGTCCCCCGTGCTCTTTTCTAGCACATTTTGGGGAGCTATGGAAAATGAATAGAAGAGACAAAAAAGTACTTTGCCCGGCAGGAATACAAAATTGTAAAAGCACAGACAGCACTACAGAGGCGCGCTGCCATTCACTCACAAAGAATTTTGTGCATGTAGATGGCTGATTAATTGCCGGCCTGCCTAGACGAAGCTGCAACAAGCCAGATACTGCCAGCATGCCACCGGTTACCATGGAAATGCGCAAGGTTCCTGTTTCTGACAAACGCTTGAATACTGGATAGATTGTGCCATATGTAAATAAGGCAAATTAGTTTTCCTATATCTTCCAGACAAGGTTAGACGAAAAGAAAATATATCTGTTTAAACATACTTTCTAACCTCTTAGATATGACGAATGAGAAAAGGGCCTTCTTTCTTAGGAAACTGAACTCAGATTGTAACAACTGAAAAGCACTTGAAGAAAAATGACCAAAAAAAATGCAAAATACACATTGCCCATTTCTAAGGAAGGACTTCAAAGTCAGCCATGCAGATGTACATTTACTAGACTTTTGTTTTGTAACCAGCCCATGACTTTTGTGACCTGTTCTTTTACAAATTATAGAATGTCAAAGTTATTTCTATGGTATTGGGTTAGACATTTTTTTCCATTTAATTTTTACTTACTGCACAGTCTTTGGGCAGCACCGGCTGAATAGTGAGCCACAAACCAGCATAATAAATCCACTCATCATAATTTAAAATGTTTAACTCCATAACTAAGGACCGTTGGTTGGACAATATGCTGGGAAACTTTATAACTTCCTTCCACGTTACAATAATAATTTATACTTAACCTAGGTTGATTTTTTTTTAATCTTGTAATCAGAATGTTCTAAGGTGACTCATGTTTCTTCTTTAATTTATGACATAGGTCTGCTTCTTTGATGGGCGTGTACAATTATATATTTAAAAAATCCATTTACTTAAAGAGTGAGGATGTCTAAAGAGCTATATTTGATGCCAGCATAATCCAGCATCTTTGAATAATTTTAAAATGAAACTTCTTCAACAGAGAACACTAGGTCATCATTACTGTCTTCGCAATTTTAAATACATACTTTTCTGTGTATCTTATTCATTTTTCTATGGACACCAATGACATCTCTAATTATCCAAATTAGCCTTTCTCTAAATTTAAAGTAATGCTTTGTGCCCTTTCTGGGTAAAGGCAAAAAATTATTTCTTATCAAATGGTCCGCATATTAGTTATGCCCAGCACCAAAATGGGAGTATCTTACATTATATGCCTTTATGTATTTTAAAATTCAGAGATGAGCTCTCAAACTTTAACATAGTCTAGTTAGTTATTGACTACTGGCCAAGCAAAATTTTAAAATGGAATTCCCCATATATTTCCCTTTTTATGTAATAATATGCTACATAAAACTGCTAAGAAATATTGGCTTTTGGCATTGCCTATTTGAGCTACTTTTTCTTACAAAAATATTCTTCACTATGTGTGACGTGTTGTGATATTCATATATATTTTGAAACAAATGTCAAAACATTCTGTTTATAAAATACTAAAGAAGATTTTTTTTTTAACAAAAAGCTCTCTAAGTAATTCTGTCTAGGTAAGAACTTAAAATTAATGAGATGATGCCTTCTGCTCTTGATTTTGTTTTATGAATGGAGACTCAAACAGCTTTCACACTTTTGAAGTCATTCTGGCTTCTTTGCACTGAAATACATGACCTACAAATGACATTTCATTTTGCTTCTTTTTCCCCTTTAAAACAGATTATCATTAAAAGCACTAGGATTTCTTGATTGGTTATATAACAATGCCCACTTTTCTTACTAGAAACCTTCTCAAGTCCTTAATTATAAGCAAGTGTTTTTTAAAAAAAGATTTAGATAGCACATGCATTCTAAAAGTCAAATGTCTCACAATGAAAATTGATCAAATTTTTCTTTCCAGTGTTACTGTAGAAAGAGACTTGCCATCTTCCAAGTTACATAATAGATTTGTTATGTGTGCTGTGAGTTCGGTAGAAACAATGACCTTAGATCCTTCCATGTTTTCATCCCTGTACATTACATAATTTGCCAAGGACACACCTTAGCTGAAAGATAAATATGAAAAGCACTTATTGCTTAACCATAGTAAAATAGGTATATTGTACTCTGGCACATCACCAGAATGGTTTTAAGCACAAGATAATCAATGAAAGAACAGATCTTATAATCACGGTGAGGAAGAAGAAACATACTTGCCAGGAGAAACAGACATATTTACTTTTACTTTGTGTGTGGGTGTGTGTGTGTGTGTGTGTGTGTGTGTGTGTGTGTGTGTATACATGCACATGCTGGTACTGGGGCTTGAACTCAGGGCCTTAAGCTCTCACTTAGCCACTTGGCTTTTTTGATCATGGCTGGTGCCTTACTGGTCCTTTCTTGGGTTTTGATTTTTCTGCCTTGGCTGGCTTCAAACTGGATCCTCAGCTCTCAGTTTCCTGAGTAGCTAGGAGGGAGCCACCAGTGCACAGACCATATTTACATTTAAGCGTACCAGTATACTATGGAAAGAGCACTGATTTTTCATTTACTGAGCATTTACTATGAGTCAGGCAAGACAACAGTGAACAAGTGCTTATCGCCTAGTGGGGGTGAGGAGAAATTGATTAAAAAAACAAACACTGGACTTATAATCTTTGTTCTTTCTCTCAAATTCTGGAATCTTTTTAACCTGCATTGTCTTTATGGTAGGAATCTCTTATAGCTTATTTATTTCTATATGTTCTCCCACGCTATCTTACAAATTTCTAATGAGTAGATAAATGAGGATATTCTATCACACTCCAGCATATACCAAGTTCTCCAATAGCATTTCATATATGAATTGTTCTCTTTTTCTGATCAAGTGAACTATCTTGTCTTAGGAAATTACAGTCTTAAGTATTTGTCAGCTTTTTTTTTGCCTATGAGAATGCTAATACAAGTCATACTAAGTTAAATTTTAGGACTCTATAGTTTTCCTTAATGCTGTATGTCAGTAAACAAATTTACCCAGCAAAGTATACTGATGTTGAAAATATTCACCCTGGAAAATTTATTAGTCCAAAAACACGTTTTCACTTTCCTGCTATCTTTTCCAAGTATAATGTCAAAAGTATAACCATATTTTGTAATGGAAATTTATACCCAATACTGCTAGCAAATCTTCATTTAGTGTTTGTATTTACTTGTTACATGTTCCAAATAAGCAGGAAAGCCACTCACAGGAAAACTTGTATTGACACAAATGAATGATCTAGGATAGGACAATATTCTCTGCCACAAAAGAAGAAAACTTCAAATCCCACTCTTCTCCTTGCTTGTCCTCAGCTCCTATGGTTAATAAATAATTTATAAACAGCAGGCATGTGCTATAACGGGCTGGGATATAGCCCGGTGGCAAAGTGCTTGCCTAGCAAGTGCAATGTCCTGGGTTCGATCCCCAGTACCAAAACAGAAAAGACAAAAAAGAAAAGATGGCTCATCTGTAATATAAATAGGTGGCAAACAATACTAAATCACTAGAGACTTAACAATTTGAAAGTAAGTGTGGAGCTCTCTTTTCTAGTCCATTGGCTTCATATTGTACCAGCCCAAAGGCTCACTGGTGTTTGACATTTATTGGAAAAGAAAGAACATAGCATCCATATTTTGAGAGCAGCCTAGCCAGTCTCTGTGAACCAGGTCTTAATGTCTATAATTAAAAGAAAAGTCAGAAATCCAGGGTCTTATTCACGATTTTCATCTATCATGGGAAATTCTTCATTCACTTTCTTACCAGCACCAAGACAGCCTCAATCTCCATACACCAACATTAAAAAATAAAATTTAGATAATGTTTGTGTTGACATTTACTTAATCTTTCTCTTTGTAGAAATAAAAAGAAGAGCTTTTTAATGCACAGTAGTTATAAATAAGACTATCTTCTTCAATCTCCAACTAAACAAAAATTATTTGATTGATTCTCTCAAAAGACAAAAGGAAAAAACTGAGTATTAGCCACTGTCTCACTTATTCAAAACAAAGATTGTAGAGTTTCCATAACCACAGATAAGAAACACCTTAAGAGACAGGATGAATTTAGAGGGAGTCAGGTATTAATCACCAGCACCCGGAACTGAAATAAAATCAATTATTTAATCAGAGTGAAGGAGAACAGAATAATAGCTAAAACAAAGAACTGGGTTGTAATAATAAGACAACATTTTAAATAAAAATGGCATTATTTTTCTCTGATGAAGTAAAACCCCTTTACTCATTTATAAACACACATTCTGATCTCCAATAAATAAAAAGTTTCGTTGGTCTATCTTATTAAATTCTGCACACTGCTTCAGACTGAAATATGTGCTGAAACCCCAAATTGATTTATTCCAGGTAAACTGTATTTGAAACTTTTTCAGCTAAAAGTACTACCAGTAAAGCTACTAACTCAGGATGAACTCTTTTTTTTAGTTTTCCAAACCTGTTCACTCTTTGACAATGTCAGATTTTTTTTCGTTTTTTGTAAATTATAAAATCAAAACAATCATCTTGTCTTTTCATTTCAAAGCAATGCACATGAAATTCAAAGTGCTTTTTATTCATTTATTTTTATTTTTGTGAACTAAAAGGAACGTTCTTCCTTCCCTCTATCCTTGAACTCTATCTATCCTAAGATGAATTGATTGGGTAGGTAGATCTTTAGTTCCTTACCTGGACATTTTTTATGTTTTCTAAATAATTTAGCTATATCTAACAACAGGTCTAGAAATACGTTGATATATTTAATCACTTGGCCCTAAGAACCCTGTGACTGGTAACCTTATCAAATGTCCAATACTTTATTTGGTTTCCTTTCTTACGGAATTTGAATGCATATGTGTGTACACACACATATATGTATATAGAACTATGCCCAAAAGTTCATGGATCAGATACATTTTTTAGTGACAAAAAGATATATTACTAATGATTGACAAAACATATCACAATCTGTATCTTTATAAATTCAACCTTTCCTCTGCTTTTTCCCCCTTAGAGGTATCTAAATAAAGCCACTGTGTGTGTGTGTGTGTGTGTGTGTGTGTGTGTGTGTGTGTGTGTGTGTCTGCTGGTCCTGGGCTGTGAATTCAGTGCCTACGAGCGATCCTTGAGCTCTTTGCTCAAGGCTAGTGCTCTACCACTTGTGCCAGATTCACTTTCAGTTTTTTGGTGGTTAATTGGAAATAAGAATCTCACAAGCTTTCATACCCAGTATGACTTTGATCTGTGATCCTCAGATCTTAGTGTCCAGAATAGCTAGGATTACAGGAGGAGACACAGCCCCTGGCTAAACCTTCATTTTAAAAGTTTCTAATTGGGTAAGCCTGCTGCCCTTTGAATTTATTCACTTTATTTACTTCTGCACAGTTAAGCTAACAGCATGTAACAACTACTTTGGAACCAGGAAAACATATCAGAGAAAAGCTAATTCATCCTCTTTCTGTGTGTCTCTGTGCCTGTGTCTGTGACTGTCTGTCTGTCTGTCTCCCTCTCTCATACTACAAATGCATAATTGTTGGGATCTATAGTTTAAGAAATAGTTAAAACATTTCAGTCTTTCCAGAATAGTAATACTGCACTATCTTCCCTTTTAAATTATTTATCACAGATATCCGCAGACCCCAAAAGCAGTATTTGGAATTTATTAGCTCTTTCACCAACTGCAATATAACATTTACACCTCTGATTCCAGTGGAGATGGCCTTCTAAGCAAGTTACAGCTATGGACATACTTGAGGGGAGAGCCTTTTTAAGTGAATAAACTGAGAAGACATTTTAATATTTGTGTGCTTATATCTTAAATATGTGACAACACTGATTCATCACCTCCAAAAGCAGAGATCTGCTAGGCAGCTAGGCAGTTGGGTTGGGTTACTTACTCGATGCACATTTTAAATGTGTAGATGGAGCTTCAAATGCTCTTAATTTATTACCTCTCCAGATATTCCTGGCAGATGATTTTACATACCTGCAGTAGATTGGGACACTAAATCTATGACTATTATAAAGATTTTGCTATATAGAATCAAGAAATAATTGCTCTTTTCTTACTTAAAGCATTATGCAGACACTTCGAGATATTACATGGGGATATTACATGGGATATGGGAATTTGAATGCATATGTGTGTACACACACATATATGTATATAGCACTATGCCCAAAAGTTCATGGATCAGATACATTTTTTAGTGACAAAAAGATATATTACTAATGATTGACAAAACATATTTTCTATTTGGTTTCCTTTCTTACCATGTGGTGGAATTTGAATGCCTATGTGTGTACACACACATATATGTTTTCTATTTAAGTCAGATATAAATAAGAGATTTCTAAAACAAAACAATGGAGTATTAATACTTCCAACTTTAATTTTTTATTATAATATGAATTATTCTAATAGTTTTCATCTCAATCTCTTAATACTATCCAGTTCCAGCATTCTCATCCTTTGTTTAGTCTCACCCAATGGCTAAGCATCAGGCTAGTGAGGATGCTCTCTGTAAATAGCTTCGATTCCATTAGCCAGGACTGGGTTGGATGAAAGATTTCAAAGTCTATGAAGTGATATAATACCCCTCTTCTGAGTAAAAATGCTGTGTCCTCTGGAAGAAATAAGAGTGGGGTACAAATGTGAAAACATTTTACATGCAACCAAAGTAAATATTCAGTCCGGCACAAGTGGCTCATGCCTAATTACTCAGGAGGCTGAGATTTGAGGATCTCAGGTCAAAGTCAGCCCAGCCAGGAAAGTCTGTGAGACTCTTATCTCCAATTATCCACCAGAAAACTGGAAGTGGAGCTGTGGCACAAGTGGTAGAACCTTGAGCTGAAGAGCTCAGAGACAGAACCCAGGCCCAGCGTTTAAGCCCTGTGACAGACAAAAAGGGAAAAAAAATAGTAAATATGCACCAAACAGGCATCATTTCTTATGTAATATTATTATTTTTTATTTTATATTCTAATCACTGATTACATGGCTCTATAACAAAGGCCATCGGTATGAGCATCTTCAAGTAGAAAGAGTGACTATCATTAACACCTTTTTGGGTTTTTTTTGTTTGTTTTGCCCCTGAGCTAGAACTGGGGGGGCATGGTACTGAGCTATCTTTTGCTCAGGGCTAGTGCTCTACCACTTGAGTCACAGCTCCATTTCTACTTTTTTTTTTTTGTTGATAGTTTATTGGAAATAAGAGTCTTATAGACTTTCCTTCCCCTATAGGCTTTGAACCACAAACTTCAGATCTCAGCTTCCAGAATAGGTAGGGTTACAAATGCCCTGAAGCCATCTGGCCTTTTCTTGTTCGAATTTATACCATTGTAGATGCCACTATTTTGTTGTTGCTTGGCTGGGTAAGTAACTTAGTTACAACTTTTGAGCCTCAGTATTCCTATCTGTAAAATCAATTGAATGGGGAAAGTTTTCATTACTGTGTACCAAAGCTTGTTTTGGAAAATAGAACTATTGGGAGGAGGAGCTAGGAGAATCACCCTCTGTTTGATGCTAGCTCAGGCCACATTCACCAAAGGTACCTGAGACCTGGTCCCCAAAGCAAGCCGGGTATGATGGTGCATGACTGTAATCTCAGGAACTGCAGAGCAGAGAAAGAACAATTATGGTCTGAGTCCTGGCCAGGAAAAAAGTACATAATCTCACTTGAATAACAAATGTGAACCAATAAGGACTGTGTGTGTATGGCTCAAGTAGTAGGGCTCTCGTTTAGCAAACATAAGGCTTCAAGTTCACACCTCAGTACCACCAAAAAATAATATATAATCTTACAAATATTATAAAAGAGACACATGAACAGCACTGTGAAATTGAAGAATTCCGAATAAGTAGTATATTTAAAATAAATTATTTTATATTTCATTAAACATTTCACTAATAAAAGTTCAAATATACCTGACTTCACTCACATGGCTACATGTATTATTAGATGTATGTATATGTATATAGCTAGATAGATGTGCAGATATATTAGTATTGGTTAAATGACATTATTTGGTAATAAATTAAACTACTTTTCAATGTGCAAGAAGACAAAGTAGAACATTTTGGTAGAAATATGTTTCTCGAGTTGGCTGAGTTTTCTTTTTGTTAGCTTGTTTTCTGTGCATGTCCTGGGGCTTGAACTCAGGGTTTGGGTGCTGTTTCTGAGCTTTTCTGCTGAAGGCTAGAGCTTTACCACTTGAGCCACGGCTCTATGTCTAGCATTTTTGGCAATTAACCGGAGATAACCACAGTCCCCAGATCTCAGTGTCCTGAGTAGCTAGGATTACAGCCATGAACCACTGGTGTCTGGCTTCTGAGATCATTTTTTTATTCATAGTATATAATTATACCAATACATTATATTCAGAAACCCTGAATTATACATTAGGATACCCTATATTTTCTCAGAATATTTTTTTTCAGTCATTACCCAATTTATTAATGATCTGGGTTTTTACCCACTATAACAAAAATCTGACATGAGTTAAGTAAGAGAAATTTTAATTTATATGTGCTGTGTTTGAGATTTCTTAAATAGATTCTCTGCTTTCATGTGCCTAGTGCTGGCCACTCCTTGCCCATCAGAGACAACCTAATGTTAACTTATAAGACAACAAAATGCCTCATTCAGAGTTACACTCCTGCTCTTGACATTGCTGACTTCAGCCATCCCTTTGTTCAGACAATAGTAGTACCTTTATTTACTATTAACAGTTTCCTCTCCATGACAAATCACTTAATTACCCTTTTGAAACTCAGAGCAATTCTATCCAGCTGCAGTCAAGCACTTTGAAAGCAGAGACTTCAGAGATTTCTCCCACATTATCCTGGCTAGGGTGTATGTGTGTGTGTGTGTGTGTGTGTGTGTGTGTGTGTGTGTGTGTGTGTGTGTGTGTGTGTGTGGTGTGTGGTGTGTACACACACATGACTCAGTGCACATGCATGCCTGCGTACAAATGCACACATGTGTACAAACGTGAATGCGGGTTTTTGTGTTGCAAAATATACCTTCAAGACTTTTTGTTGGAGTATTACCTTCAGGATGCTCTCAGAGAACAGTGTAGGATTTCATATATGAGCAAAGACTGTTCTGCCTTATCTAGTAGGTAAATGTAGTGGTACTTATCTTTAAAAAAAACATTAAATTTCTTTCTTTGTTGAATTTACAAGCATCATAAATAGAAGCAGCCATTGTTTCTTTATTAGAGCACATTTTTACTTCATGAGAATATATCCCATCATTTAGTCTCTGCTCATGTGAACTCATATATATTTAGTCTAAGCATTAACTAAAAGATAAACCTATCTGACCATTTTCCCAGCTTTTGCTTATATGCTTCTGTGCTCAATATTTTTCTTTAAGAATCAGTGATCCACTTGAGTCTTGATTTCAACTTAAGGCCATCCATTAGAATAAGTTAAGGGCCTGAAAAGGGTCAGCCTTTTCTGTATCTATTAGTCTAGGTTGCTTTCTTCTCTAATGGAATCCTTTCAATAATTATTTCATACTTCTGGCAAATCTTGATGGACTCCATTCACCTCAATGCTTCCTCTGCAGATCATTCAAAAGCTTCTATTAGGACTCTTAGAGAAACCTTCTTTCTGCTTTATACTCAAAGAAAGGAAGTACAAAACCAAACTTCAAGAGGGGCCATGCTTTTCAATGCAATCACAGTCCTTCCCAGTCTGAACAAGGGGCTTCAGCTTTTCTCTCTCCTTTGAAAGCATTTTGACCAGGTAGAAGGATTCGAAGCATACATACAGAGCAAATATGCCTTTACCCCACTCAGAAGCCACTGGAGATATTTTCATATTTATTTGCGTATGGATTGTTTTCACTATTCACGTTTAGGGAATATTATCTTTATCTTTCTTTCAATGATAGTGCTTCTCATATATCTGACCAATAATTGCAACCAACAACTTGAAATGGAGCAAAAAACAACAGGTTATAATCTGGGACATCTACTTATTTTTTGAATGTATCCTAACTTATTTTTGAAATGTATCATATGCCTCTTCTAAAATACAGATTTTTCTACTTAGTTGTATTTTTTTTCCTAGGGATTTGCAAATACCAGCTTTAATTTCCAACAGGTGAAATAGGGTTGAAGGTTGAAGCCATGCTGCAGGCCTTCCACAGAAGAGCTAATGGTCACTTGAGGAATCCATCGCCATGACTGTTGTAGAAACTCTGTGGGTCAATTTGCTTAAGGCAGGGTGGGTTATTTTAATTCCAGAAAGGTATGTTGTAGGATGGGGGATGGGGGGCGGGGAAGGGCAGGGAGAGCTACAGAGGGACTGGTATTCTTTTTCAGGGTGGATGGGAAGCAAACCAGAATACACTGACAAATCATCATTCATTGCAACACTGTCTGCAAAAGAGTTTAGATGGCTCACAGATCTGTGCATAATGTGAGATATAGCATTAAGTAGAGAAAATAAAGATGTGGCAATAATAAGGCTAAAGAGACGCACACATACAGGTGCACACAACTCTGTCTAGAAAGCTAGGGAAAGCAGGACACACACAGGAATCACACTACCTGTAAGGTTGGCAGGGGAAACACGTTCTGTTATGAGGCTGCTGTGATGTCACAAATTTGTCCTGTGGGCAGGTATCATTAGCTCCATTTGACAGATAAAGAAGTTTCTAATTCAAGCCGGTGGCACACATCTGTAATCCTACCTACACAGCAAGCAGCAATCTGACCATCACAGCTTAAAGCCAGCTAGGACAGGAAAATCTGTGCAATTCTTATCTCTAATTAATGATCAAAAAGCTGGAAGTGAAATGAAGCTGTGGCTCAAGTGGTAGAGTGCTAGCCTTGAGCAACAAAACAAAACAAAACAAAACTCAGGACAGCACCCAAGCCCTGAGTTCAAGCCCCAGGATCAACACTTATGCACATGCATGTGCACGCGCGTGCACGCGCGCACACACACAAAAGGAAGGAAGGAAGGGAGGGAGGGAGGGAGAGAGGGAGGAAGGAAGGAAGGAAGGAAGGAAGGAAGGAAGGAAGGAAGGAAGGAAGGAAGGAAAGAAGGAAGTTTCTGTATGGTCAAGTGACTTTCCTTTAAAACCAAATAGCAGCCAAGAATTATAGTTGGAGCTGGGCACCAGTGGCTCATGGCCACATTAGCTACTCAAGAATCTGAGATCTGAGGATCCAGCCAGCCCAGGCAGGAAAGTCTGTGAGATGCTTATTCCTGTGAACCACCAAAAAGCTGGAAGTGGAGCTGTGGCTCAAGTGGTATAGTGCTAGCCTTGAGCAAAAATAACTCAGGGACAGTGCCCAGACCCTAAGGTCAAGCCCTATATCACATGTGTCCATGCGTACACACACACACACACACACACACACAAAATTAATGTTCCATTTATTAAAGCTACACATTTGTAAACTCAAATTTCCCTTAATGTTTTAAATTTGACTCCAAATCTTATTATAGTAATTATAGTAATACATTTTTATCACTTTCAAAAGTAATTATTAAAAAGTCTTCCTTAAATAAAGGTACTTTTATATATTTATCACATAGTAAACACAAAAATATTGTTGGTATTTTAATAACTCTTCCTTATTACTTAATAACTTTTTGAAACTATTACATCAAACTTTTAAATAGGATAAATTTAGGTTATCTTAAACATCTTGAAATATTTATGATCTTTTAAAAATGCTCTTTTATTTTAACTCAATATTAAGATTTGAAATTACTGTACTATATTTTAAGTTAGAAACATAAGATAGCCTATTGAATATACATGAGTGATCAATAAATTTCTAATATCCTAAATTACCAAAATCTTATGAGTAGTATATTATTTATATATTAAATATATCTTCCAATTTTAAAGAAATTAGTGGTTTTAAAAAACCACTAATATTGTAAATTAAATTTATCTTAGATTAAAAGTGATTTTTACACTGAATTCTAAATCTTTATACACTTGAAACCTAAATGTTGGTTAAAAATAATGTTATCAAGCTTAAATATAAATTTTAAGATATTTTAACTCTGAGATATAAGAATACCATCCCAAAGGAATTTGACATTTCTTTCTATGAACTATATTGATCAGCAATTATGGCTAGAGTTCCAAGTTTTAAGATGTAGCTATCTAGCTATATCTATATGTATGTATGTATCTATCTATATGGTTGTAGAATACATACTATTTCAGTCTTACGTTCTGAAATAATTATAAATTACAGAAAATTGCAAGAGTGTACTACTCTAGCATATTCTTTCTCACGGGTCCACCAGGGTTACATTTTACAGAGATATATAGTACAGTGTCAAAAGCAAGAAGCTGGCATTTGTGTAACACTGTTAGGCATTGTTCAGGACTCATGAAACTTCGCCTTTTTGCATGTAGTTCCAGATGATACCATGTATGGGTTTGTGTTATCACCACCACAATCAAGACATAAAAGTATTCCATCAAGTTGGGGATTGATGGCTCATGCCAGTAACCTTACCTACTCAGGAGGCTGAGATCTGAGGATTGCAGTTCAAACCCAGCCCAGGCAGGAAAGTCCTTGAGACTCTTATCTCCAGTTCGCTGGGGATTAAAAAAAAGCCACAGTGGAGCTGTGTCTCAAATGTTAGAGCACTAGTCTTGATAGCCATGAGCAAAATAAATAAATAAATAAAAGCTCAGAGACAGAGCTCAGACCCTGAGTTCAAGCCCCAAGACCAGCACACACACACACACACACACACACACACACACACACACGCATTCCATCAGTAAAAAGACCTCTGTATACTCATATAATTATTCAACCTATTCTCTTTCCTTCCATCCATCTTTAATGTACAGCAACCTACTTTCCATGTTGCTATTTTCTGAGTGATATATAAATGGAATCACACAAGTGTAACTATATTACTAAATTGTATTCCATGGCATGGACCAACTATAGTTTATTTAGTTATTTGTATGTTCAAAGAATTTGGGTTGTTTCTATGAAAAAATCATGTTTAGGTTTATGGGTGCGCATACATTTTCATTTCTCTGGGATAAATATGTGGGAATATTATTGTTGGATTTTATGGTATGTTCTATTTAAAGTCATTATTAAGAATCAGACAAATTGTTTATTAGAGCATCTCTACCATTTTATATCTCCATTAGCAGTATATGAATAATTTGGTGCCTCCTAATCCTTGCAAATAATTTGTACTAGCACCAGTATTTTTAAAAAATATATTGCTACAATGACTGGTGTTCAATGTCTCACTGGAAATTTACATGTCCTTAATGGTTAGTGATGTTAAATATTTGCCTTTTCCATTTTCTCTTTGGCGAAACATCTATTCATATATTTTGCTTTTTTATGAATTCGAGTTTTTGGGTTTTAAAGTTTTTGTTTCTTGCTGAGCTTTGAGTTCTTCATATTTTCTCAATTCAAATCCTTTGTGACAAATGTAGTTTGTTAATACTTTCTTGGCCTGAATGTTGTCCATTCATCTTCTTGGCAGGTTTGGTTATTTTGTTTTTTGGTTTGTTTTTTTTTTTGTAGAAGAGCAAAAGTGTTTGATTTTGTATTTATTTACTAGTTTATTTATATTTATTGTAATTGTGCTGATAGAGGGGGTTACAGTTACAAAAGCAAGGAAATGAGTACAATTTTTGTCAAACATTGTTACTCTCTCCCTCATCTTCTCCTGCTTTCCTTCCCCCCAACTCTCCTCCCACCAAGTTGTGAAGTTAATTTCCAACATAGTGTCTCGTAGGTATCACTGTTGCATTGGTTCACCCTTTGTCTCACCATTTCTGTGATTCCTCTTCCCATCCGCAAATCAGATAAACTTATATACAAGGCAAAGGATATCAAAATAAAAAAAAAACCTGACAACAGGGGGTAAACCAAAGAACAAAAAAAGAAAGAAAAGAGAAATAACTGCATACAGTACACACACACACACACACACACACACACACACACACACACACACCTTCTTGTTTCCATATTTTGTAGTTCATTTTGATTTGCATCATTTTATAAGGTCATATGTACAGAGCTATGGAGCTGTTGTGGTCCTCTGCTAGAACTATCCTAGACATATATTATTATTACAAATGAGGGAAACCAGGGAGCCTATGTTTCTTTGGGTCTGGCCTACTTTACTCCAGTTAGAATGGCCATTATCAAGAAAACTAATAATAACAGATTCTGGTGGGGATGTGGCCAAAAGTGAAAGCTACTACATTATTGGTAGGAATGTAAACTTGTTCAACCACCCTGGAAAGCAGTATGAAGTTTCCTCAAAAGGCTAAACACAGAGCTCTCCTATGACTCAACAATCCCACTCCTGGGCGTTTGCCCCAAAGATCACAAGCAAGACCATACTAAAGCCAAAGCTACCAGCACAACTATGTTCACTGTAGCATTATTTACCATAGCCAAGACATGGAATCAACCCAGATGCTCTTCAGTAGATAAATGGTTCAAGAAAATGTGTTATATACACACAATGGAATTCTATGCTTCTACCAGAAAGAATGACATTGCCCCAGTTGTAAGGAAATGGAAAGACTTGGAAAAAATCATATTGCTTAGTTCTGAAGTAGCTCAAATTATTACTTTTCTTATGGATTATCCTTCAAATTTTATCTCTAAGAATTCTTTACTCAAAATAAGTCACAAAGATATTTTTCCTTTTGTTTTGTTCTTCTGTTTGTATACCTTATGTATAAATCTATGACATGCTAAAAATAATTTTGCATAAAATGTGAGATTTATGTCAAGTTGATGATGATGATGAAGATGATGATTTGTGCCAGTACTGGGATTTAAACTCAGGGTCTTGAACTCTCATTTGATTTTATGGTCATGGCTGACAGTCTACTATTTGATCCATACCTCCATTTCTGACTTCTTGCTGATTAGTTACAGATAAGAGTTTCCTGGACTTATCCATCCTGTCTGGCTTTGAATCATGACCTTCTGATCTCAGACTCATAAGTAGGTAAGATTACAGTCCTAAACTACCACTGCCCTGTTTAAGATGATTTATTATTTTTAAAAACATTACATTTAGCCAGACACTGGTGATTCATGCCTATAATCTGAGTTACATAGGAGGTTGAGATCCAAAGATCTTAGTTCAAAGCCAGCCCAGACAGGAGAGGCTGTGAGAAACTTCTAGTTAACCACCAAATGCCAGAATTGGAGCTGTGACTAAAGGTGTAGAGTGCTAGCCTTGAGCAAAAACAGCTCAGAGACAGTCCTCTGACAGGTCCTGAATCCAAGCTCTAGGATTGGTGCATGCACATGCACATATACACACATACACACAAACACATACACAGTAGTTGTACAAAGGGTTAAGATTATTGTTATTTCATCTGTTTTATTCTTTGTCAATGTCTGCATAAATACCCCAGCATCATATGGGAAAAAGACTATTCTATTGAATTAACTTGGCACTTGTGTACAAACCTACCTGGTTATATTTGGGTGGATCTATTTTGGAGTTTCTATTCTTTATATACTTTTTGTTTGTCAAAAATATACCCCACATTTGTTTCGAGCAATGTTTTCAATATCATTTCAACGATAGATATACATGGTATTCTTTACATACACAGTGTTTCACTTAATCACTACTATTTTGGACATTTAGGTTATTTTTGAATTTTTGCTAACATAAACCACTCTAAAATGAACATTCTTATAGCATGTATTAACAACAATTTTAAAGGATATTTGAAAGCAAACTGACTCATAGAGGGTACGTGGATTTGGGGAAATAACCATTAACCACCTAGACAATGGTTAAAGCTCAAACTAATTTTTTTTTTTTTTTTTTTTTGCCAGTCCTGGACCTTGGACTCAGGGCCTGAGCACTGTCCCTCGCTTCTTTTTGCTCAAGGCTAGCACTCTGCCACTTGAGCCACAGCGCCACTTCTGGCCATTTTCTATATATGTGGTGCTGGGGAATCGAACCCAGGGCTTCATGTATACGAGACAAGCACTTTTGCCACTAGGCCATATTCCCAGCCCTCAAACTAATTTTGAAAGTGTGTTTTAAAACATCTGTAAGTATAATTAACATATCTGTAAAAGGAGACTAGATGAACAGCATATATAATAATTGCTATTGGTACAATTCCTTTTTTCCCCCATGTTTATTGAAAATCAGTGGATGAGTCAGCATTCTAGAGGCAGTCTGTAGGGTAAAAGGTGATTTCTGTACCAACCCCAACTACTACCATGTAAGTACTTAAATGCCCAGACATTTCATAGACAGAACCGGATAAATTTGCCCCAAGAAGTTGAATCTAAAAGTAGCCCATACTCTCCATAGTCAATATTCTTCTTTCAAGAATATTTGCCTAGCCTAAGACAGGCTACATACCCAACACTAACATAATGCAGTATGTGGTAAGACCTATGACAGAGTGACAGAGGTAGATAGGAAAAGATCCAGGAGAAAGATCAACCTTGATTTAGTATATGTAAAAGAAAGTCTCTAGCATATCTGGATAGCACTTGAGTATCTAGGTTAGACATGAGCTCGGGGAGAAGGAATATGGGAGATGATGTTTGAGTCATGCAGCTGAGAAGTTTGCTTGCATCTGAGTTATTCCATGAGCATGCATGTGTTGGAGAAGAGACAGTTTGGGGAAGGTGAGCCTAAGGCCAGGCTTCAGGGGAAATTGGAATCACAAAGACAGGTGCAAGTGAGGAAGCCCTAGATATTTGCCAGGAGAGCAGGTGCACTCCCAGATTCACTTCTAGATTGAAAGGAAATCTGAGGACAAAATATTTACCAGGAAGCTCAAGGCAAGTGCATAATTGGACCATGATGTTTGTACCCCCTTGGAGAGATGAGTAACAGAAAGAGAGTAGAATATGAGGAGCAATAGCAAGGATTCCAGGTCCCAAATACATAGGTTCGAATCCAGAGACTTGTACTTCCTAGCTGTGTATAACCTCTATGGAAAGTGGCTTAACCTTTGCATGCCTCAGTTCCTCAGCTGCAAAACAAGGATGACAAGTTATTCATTTTACAGTGCTGTTGTGAGTGTTAAATAAGTTCACACCTATCAAGTGCATAGAATAGAGCATTATACTGTGGTCACCATTACTTTTCTATTTTAAATATTTTGATCAACATCAAGAGGAACAGAGGAAGTATCTAGCAACAATTCTTTTTTTTTTTTTTTTTTGCCAGTCCTGGGCCTTGGACTCAGGGCCTGAGCACTGTCCCTGGCTTCTTTTTGCTCAAGGCTAGCACTCTGCCACTTGAGCCACAGCGCCACTTCTGGCCTTTTTCCATATATGTGGTACTGGGGAATTGAACCCAGGGCTTCATGTATACGAGGCAGGCTCTCTTGCCACTAGGCCATATTCCCAGCCCCTAGCAACAATTCTTAACCCGACTTTAGTCTAACAAGTAAGCATATGATTCTGATTTGGTAGGTCTTCTCTTCCTTCCTGGTTCATCTGGAACTTTGATATTAGAGAGATATAAGTCTAGTTTCAAAGAAACTTCACTTTTTACAATAATGATTATAAAATGATTCCTACTATAATTTCCAGGTGTTTAACTTATCTTTTAAACAATATTTTGTTATATAAGCCTGGTCAGGCTTGAACCTTCATTTTTCCTGCCTCAGTGACCCAGTGTTGGGTTCATAGGCACATATTACTATACCTGAAATTATACATGATATATGTAATTACATAATATATAACTCATTTAATATTATATTATACAATAGGATGTATTACAGTATACATAATTATGCAATATATATGAAATTTTATATACATATATATATATAGAGAGAGAGACAGACAGACAGACAGAGACAGGGACAGGGACAGAGAGTGTGTGCTGGTACTAGCACTTGAATTCAGGTCCTTTAGCTTTTTTGCTCAAAACTGATACTTTATCACCTAATGCTGAGCCATAGTTCCACTTCCATTTGCAGATTAATTGGTGATAAGTCTCATAGACTTTCCTGCCTGGACTGGCATTGAACATGATCTGTGCATCTAAACCTCTTGAATATCTAGGATTACAGGCATGAGTCACCAATGCCTGGCTATGGAATATGACTGCATGTGAAATCTGCATAAGAAATTTTGTAAGGATAAGGGGCTGTGACTCTCATTTTGCTGATGAGGAAACATAAGAGTGGTTAACTAACATGCTCAAAGTCATATTGTTAACAAGTAATGAAGCCAGAGTTCAAACCAGTGATTTTGTAAAAATCCTGGGCTCCTCTCATGTGTTATGCTGCCTTCCAGACAATCTTCTCTTCCAATGAGACTCCAGAGGGCAAAGAAGCAGATGTGGAGAAGGGGTAGAGACTATGTGACCTGCCCAGGCTATGAAGTTACCCAGGCCTCAAGCCATCTATTGGAGTCCTCTTATTGGCCTTACAAACTAGGACTAACCAGAATTTGATAGCTCCCTTCTATCCTATTTAGCCATATTTTGGTTATTTTGAAGCAGGATCTCTTTTAGTAATGAGCTTTAGCTCATCAACAAGGATACTTAGTGAAAAAAGACTTTAAACTGGGGGTAGTATGATGTCAAGGCTAGGTGTACATTTCTATTTTATTGCCCAGATCCATGAAATGTTAGCTTTATGCACTATAGTTCATTCACAAATCCACTTGTGTGTCAGCTCTGGTGGATCAGAGGTACTCATTCCCTCTAAGGGCCACATGATATGGTGTCGGGGGGGATGAAGCAAATGCCTACACATGATGACATATAATGGATTCCCCAACTGGATTTGTTTTTTGTTTTTTGTTTTTTTCAGTACTAAGATCTGAGCTCAGGGCCTTGCATAGGCAGGTGCTTTATCACTTAAGTCATGCCCAAGCCTTTTGCTTCAGCTATTTTTTTAGATAGTCTTGAGCATCTTCCCCCAATCCTTCCCCACCAGGGATAACTGTATATAACAATCCTGTTATCTGTACCTCCAGGATTACAGGGGCCACAAGCATGTGCCACCCTGTCTGGTTTATTTCTGTCAAAATAGGTATCTTGCTAACTCTTTGCCCAGGCTGGCCTTCAACACTGATCCTTGCCATCTCTGGCTCCTAAGTAGCAGGAATTACAGGCATGAGCCAATTTACCAACTATCATTTGGATCTTGATTATTTCTCAATACTACTGGGAGGTGTTCACT
This sequence comes from Perognathus longimembris pacificus, assembly GCF_023159225.1. Taxonomy (NCBI): domain Eukaryota; kingdom Metazoa; phylum Chordata; class Mammalia; order Rodentia; family Heteromyidae; genus Perognathus; species Perognathus longimembris. The sequence goes on from NC_063165.1 coordinate 65,680,996, forward strand.
CTAGAAGAGACAGGCCCCAGCAGGAGGTTTTTAAGTCATTGGTGCATGCCTTTGAAGGGGATTGAAACCCCGGCCCCTTCTCTCATTTTGCTTTTCAGACCTAAGATGAGCAGTTTTATTTTCTACCACATGATACTCTGTCTCACCATAGGCTCATAGCAACAGAGCCACAGGATCGGGGACCTACAAGCTGCCAATTGAAATAAACCTCTTTACTCTGTAAGCAGATTGTGTCAGGTATTTGTTGTGGGTGGAAAATTGATTAGCACCATGGATCAGATGAACACTAAGCAAGACAATTCATCTTTGATTCTCCAGCCTAGGCAGCTGCTGCCTCTGATAGCATCTACAGATGCATCTTTACAACTCTATCATAGTCCATGCTAGTTAACAATTTGTCTAATTTCTGGAGTTGTCTTTTCTGAACAACTTTCTAGATTTTAGATTTTGCTCCAATTTCCTTAAATATTTTCCTTACCTCCATGAATCCTAAAGTACCAACTTCACGATCTTTGGTATTGGATCATGTATGTGAATTACTTATGTTAGTATTCAAATCACTTTTCCACTAATTCCATTTACTTTCTCTTTTAACTTATATACATTAAAATTATGCCATTCCTATTATTAGAAAGTCAAAATTATTTGCCATCATTAAGCTATAAGTGTGGGAATAAATAATTGATATTTAAACATATTTAAAATATATATGTATCATGGCACAACTCCTGTTGGGACATTAAAGGATCTTTGAGAAAGGCTGTTCTGGAGAACCTAACAACCCATGAGCAGGTATCCTATTTCTTTCTTGATTTCCAAAACTGTCTTCGCTTCCTGGCTTCATTTAATGCTGAACTGGTAAAGGATAAACATGCATGGTAACTGTTAATGTTGGTTAGAGTGGTCTTGTCAGGGATGGTTTTCTGTGTGTAAAAAAAAGTCGAGGGCTGGGAATGTGGCTTAGTGGTAGAGTGTTTGCCTAGCATGCATGAGGCCCTGGGTTCAATTTCTTGGTACCACATTAAAAAAAAAAAAAGAAGTATAACAGTTGAGTCAGATCTCTGATTTTGAGAATTGGCTGAACAAATATCAAAGAAATGTAAGGAGAATCTGAATGTCCTCTATCCAGGCACAGAAGTGAGGAAAGTGATGCAACTTCAGAGAAATCTTGAATGCATCCAGTTTTGCAGATGTAGCTTTAGTAGCTCTTAAAGTGCCACTACTCCCAAAGACAGGTGTTTTCACTATTTGAGCAGTGACTTTATGGTAGGAATTCCTAGTCTAGTGAGAAAACATGTGGTGTGCACACCTGAGTAGGGCCTTGCACTGCGCAAACCATGTTACCAGATGGCTTCTGTAGGGAAGGCTCACATAGGAGCTTCTTGTGGCATGAACCAGGGTACTAGTCTTGAAGGAAGACATGTAGAAATCTGACCACACAATGCATTCCCATAGATGTGCTTTCTGGTTAAACCCAAATGTCTGTGTTAACCATGAGAACATCTTCTTCCTATGAGAAGAAAAACTTTTGAAAGCCTATAGAATTGTCTCCAAATACATTTAACTTGATCATTTGTTCCCATTTGGCTAAGCTGCTGAGTGAGCTATGATTCTTGAGAAGATTTGAGATGATCTAGTGTGCAAGTAGATTGAATAAATGTTCTTTTATCCTTGTTGTCTTCTTAAAAGTACTCCCATGTGGAATAAAACAGCAAATGAAGTACCTCATCTTGGTTATTCCTTGAGAGAAGGCACGTTCCACCATAGGGAAGGCAAGACACACAAATTTGATTTCCTTCAGTCACAGCTCTGACAGCAATAGTTAGACATTGGCCTTATGTGTTCTCAGCACAACATGAAACAGTCAACAGTTCTGTTATTATAACAGATGACATAGCATAATGGTCAACATAGATGCAGAGATTTGATTTAAATAAGAAGTTATCAAGCATAAAAAGCTAGACTCTCAAAGAATCAACAGCCTAATTAATAAATGAGATAGTAAGCTAAACAGAGATTTCTCAGAAGTAAAAAAAAAAACAAATCCCAGCAGACACATGAAAAAATGCTCAGCATCTCTGGCCATAAAGGCAATGCAAATGAAAACAGCAGTTTTCAACAGTTTTACTGAACCCTAGTTAGAATGATCATCATCAAGATTACAAACAATAACACATGCTGGCATGGATGTGGTCAAAAGGGAATCCTAATACTGTTGTTGGTAATATTAGCTTGTTCATCCATATGGAAAGCAGTATGCAGGTTTCTGGAAAAAAAATCCTGGACATAGAACTATTTTATGATCCAGAAATTCCACTCCTGGGCATTTATCCAAAAGATTTACAAAACAGGATATTGTAAAGCCACCAGCACAGCCATGATCAATGCAACACTATTTGCCATAGTCAAGGTATGGAATCAGCCCAGAAACCCTGAACAGATGAGTGGATTAAAAAATATTGTATATATATATATATATATATACACATATATATATAATGGAATTTTCCTCATCTATTAGAATGATATTACATAATTTGCAAAGAAATGTAAGGACTTGGGGAAAAAAGTGAAATAAGTCAGGTCCAGAGAGACAAAGGTTACGTCTTTTCTCTCTCTTGTGGAAGCTAAAATTACTGTATAAATATATAAGTAAATACCTTGGGTGGTTTGAATGTTTACACAAATGCACTAACTGAAATGCAGTAGATTCAGGGAGAACTCAAACTGTCATTTCTTAGAAAGGTTAAATAAAAGGTCAACAGAATAAACACACCAGAAAGCTAGTACTTGAAAGGAGTGTGATGAAGTCAAAGGGAGGGAGTAGACAAAATGCAGTCAAAAATCCAATGCATATCCCTATAAAACTGAGAAAAGTGAAGGAAGGGTTGGGTAGGGCAGGGATGAGTGAGAATGATGAAAGGGGTGACATTGATCAAGATGCATTATAGTCATGAACTGCTTTGTTGAATGGCAATTCCTTTGTACAGCTATCTAAAGATGAAGAAAAAATTTATATTAAAAAATATGGACTAAGACATTGCTCAAGTGACAGGGGGCTTTCTTTGAAAGTATAAGGCCCTGAGTTCAATCACCAATCCTGAAAAGAAAAGAAAAAAGAAAAAGATACAATTGAGAGGGGAAAAGGTGTTGAACCAAGGGGATGGATCTGATATAAGACACAGGAGCTACTAATTAGCAAAGGAATGGAGCAACCTTCCCATGCTGCAAGAAGGCGATGGTGTCTGGGACACTGAGGCTCAGATGCCTCTAATTCCAGTCATTCATTGATGACGTCCCCGTCTGCACACACGATTGCAGGAGCTGGGTACCCAACAAGTCAAGTGTTTGCAGATGCATCAGAATTAGCTACCATTTAAGAAGCCCACCATCTTTCAGAATGCATTTCCTACATGTCATAATAAGTTCAATTGAAAAGAAAAGAAAGAGATTTTTCTGTTCCTTCTTTGCTGTACACATCCTCCCACCTGAATGTTGGATGTTTCAAACTACCAAATGCTGAGGAAATTTACCCAGACATATTATTAATGCCAGCCCACCACCACATGAACACAAATAGGCAAGATTTGGAGTACTTCAGAGTTGACTGCCTCATTTACAATTGCTTGAGTGCACTTAATCAATATTTATTTTATGTCTCTAAAAGATGAAGAAAGCACATTACATTGCTGATTTCATCATTTATGTGTTAAGAAAGAGTACAAAAGCAGCACAGAGTCTCCATGGATAGACTTTGGAGACAGAAGTCTCTGGCTTATGAATACTCGTGAGCTATAATCTTGGATAATTCACCAAATATCTAAGCCACAGCTTCCTCCACTATAAAAGGGTGAGAAGAATACTATCCAGTTCCTAGAGCATACTGTAGTGATATATAAAGTGCACCACCACTCACAACACACTGCAAAAGCTCAGTGTTCAGTGAGTGTTAAAAGTTCTCCCCTCTGATTTTCTTCTCCCCTTTAGTTTGAAAAACTAAGGGCCACAAGTAAGGATTAAAAAGCTTTTGATTACAAGTGACAAATGGCACTATTGTCTCTCCCAGTGAGAAGTAGTGTGGCAAGTAGGACCACATTATGTCTGTCCTATCTAGAAGAAATGGAAATATGAACCCACCATGGCTGTATTCTAGAAAAATCTAAATTTTCGTAGAAGAATCTACCTCTCAATTTTATGTTGGCAAAGAATTCTATATAATATGGATTTCTTTATTTAATAGTAGGCTACATGGCAAGGGTAAATAAAATGGGTACTATTTTCAATTCAGCCTAAGAACTAGCAGTTGATAATATCTATATTTGAAATGTTTAAAATAAAATAATTCCAAGGTGTCTCTAAAGCCACTTTGAAACAGGCTTGAACCCTGGTTGCAAAGGAGTGCAGTACCCAGTTACCTCTGGGTTTCTGTCAGGACTTACTTTTTGTTTTCCATCCCTTCTCTCCCCCTTTCTTTTCTTCTTCCAATTACTCATTCTTCTGTCATACAGCTCTCTATCATTATCAAGTGTCAGTAATGAGTTACTTGTGTTATGACATATTTAGAGATGTAAAAGACAGAATCCCTTACCTCATAGAACTTCCTATGTCGAGGGGGTGGGGAGTGCTAGTTGCCATGGTACATAGAAATGTCCAATGAAGACCTTACAGGAGAAGATGAGGAAGATAAGGAGTTAAAGAAGTGTCCATAAATCCTTCCAGCTAGAAGATGCTTGCTTCCTCCTTTCCCTTTCTCTACTCCAGTTCCAGGTGTCTGACCTTCTCCATTCTCTGTCCAACAGGACCCAGGCTCAGTGATTTGGTGTTTGCTGTTCTTTGCAAAAGAAAGATGATGCTTCACTGTTTATAAGCTCATTTTCTCCATCATTGTCCTTAACTCAATTTCCAAGTCCTTATTCACAGAGCTTCTGAACCTCATGTGGGAGCAGATTCTACAAACATGACTTCTGATCTACTTCTATTACAGTTTAAGAACAGTGTCCTACAGGAACCTGCCAAGCCTCATGTGGACTCGAGCCCCTGGTAACAGGCTCACCAACGTTGAATCCAGCTGTGGATCATGAATGAGTCTTGTGACCTGGAAATCAGCCATCATACTGAGGACCTAGCTGCAGCCATGTGAACCAGCTCCTGCTCAGCTTGACTGAACCTGTGGAGGCAGCTGCATAGTCTTTGTGGCCTATAGAACTGTAAATATCTGTGAGGAATATGTAAATCAGGTAGAGTCATTGCACTTTCCAATGCACAAACATCAGCGCAAAACTATACAGATCATGAAGAATCAGGCAAATATCATACCCTCAAAGGAACCAAGAATATTCTAGTAGCCAAATCTTAAAGAATGAAAAAGCAAAGGGAAATCTATGAATCGCATGAAAAAGAATTTAGAATAATTATTTTAAGGAAGTTCAACAAATCTTAAGAGAAGACACAGCTAAATGAAATTAGGAAAATAAAACAAGAACAAAACCAGAAGTTCAACAGAGACAGAAATCAAGTAAGTACAGAAAAGTACCAAATTAGAAATTCTGGAATCAATGAATAAAATGAAAAATTCAATAGAGAGCTTAAATAGCATACTTGGTTAAGCAGAAGAATCTACAAACTCAAAACATATTGCATGAAAATATCTAGTAAGAAGAGAATATTAATGGAAAAAGTCAAGAAGATTTAAATGGCTTAAAGGACACATTAGAGACACTTTATGGGGGGTCCAGAATGAGAGGAGAGAGAGTAAAGGGAAGGAAACCCCATTTACTGAAAGCTTCCAAAACTTAGAGGAAGAGAGAAATGGACACCTATATCTATGGAACTCAGATGTCTGTAATAAAATCAATTTCATGAACACATCAATGCATGTTGGTGTCTGAGTTTTGAAGTTAAACAAAGAAAGAGATTTTTGAATGCAGCAAGAGAATGACAACTCATTTAATTCCTCAGGAGAAACCAGGCAGACCAAAAGAGAGTAGGTTGATATACTCAAAGTACTGAGAGAAAGAACTGTCAACCAAAAATGTTGTGCTAGGAAAAGCCATCCTTAGGGAATAAAGAAGAGACAAACGCAAACAAAAGCTGAGAATGTATCACCACTAGACCTGACTTATAAGGGATACTAAGAGTAGTTCTTCTAGTTGAAACAAAGGGATGCTAATTAGTAACATGTAATGTTTGAAAGTATAAAATTACCAAAACAGTGAAGCCTATAGTCAAAATTAGAATGCCTTAATCATATAATAGTGTGTAAATTGCTTTTCATCCCAACATAAAAAGACAAAAAATTAAAAACAAATATAAATGAAATAACTTCTAAATAGATACACAATGTAAAAAGAAACTTGACATAATAAGAAATAAATATGAAAAGAAGGAATGGACGTGTAATGTTTCATGCAATTGAAGTTAAATTATTATCAGCTTGAAATAGTGTAATAAGCGAAATGTATTTTATAAAAACCTCATAATAAGGACAAAAAACACTCTTATAGATGCACAAATGATAAGGAACCAAAGCACATCAGTACAAAACTAAATATCTCATCATAAAATACAGACTAAGGAAGAAAGAAACAAATGAACTGAAAACAGTGAGAAAAGCACACAACAGTGAGAGGTAGCACTTATCTGTCAATGATGGTCTAAACTATGACTGAAATAAATTGTTCAGTCAAGAGCTAGAGTAACTGAATGGAATTTTTAAAATTCAAAAATAAGTCGACTTCAAGAATTTTACTTCAAATCAAAACAGGCTGGAATGAAAAAGATATTCCAGAAAATGGCAACCAAATGAGAGTATAGGTGGCTGTATTTATACCTCATAAAATGGACTTCAAGTCAAAAACTTGCAAGAGACAAAAACAATTGCCTAAAAAGTAGGTATGCACATTTTCTAACCACAACTGAATGAAACGACAAATGATTTATAGTTAGCAGTAAGAAAATAGGAAAATTTATAAATACATGGAAGCTAAAAATGATACCAAACTTGATTTAAAAGAGGTAATCAAAAGAGAATTTTAAAAATCTTAAGACAAATGGAAAAAACAAAACAAAACATTGTAATCTAAAGCTTAAAGGATGGAGGAAAAGCAGAATTAATAGGCAAGTAAGCAATAAAATGACAGACAAAAGCTGAAATGCCAGGCTATAGCTGAAAACATCTCTAAAAAACATAGGGCTAGGAATGTGACTTAAGTGGTAGACCACTTGCCTGGTAAGCAGGGGGCTTTGAGTTCAAACCACCATACAACCAGAAAAAGAAGCGGGGTCGGGGGGAGAGGAAGAGGAAAAACAAAAAAGAAGAGAGTGACAGCGACAGGTCTGTATTTCTAATGAACATGAAGGCACAAATCCTCAGTGAATATATCTCGCAGGGCATTGGTGGCCCACCCCTATAAATTCTAGCTATTCAGGAACTGAGATCTGAGGATTTCAGTATGAAGCCAGCCTAAACAGAAAAGCCTGTGGGGCTTTTATTTCCATTGAGTACCAAAAAGCCAAAGTGGAGGCATGATTAAAGAGGCAGAAGACAGCCTTGACTAGGAAAAGCTGAGACATAGATAGCACCCAAACCTTGAATTCAAGCCCCAGAATTGGCACACACACACACACACACACACACACACACACACACACACACACACACTATGATGCAAATATGGTCAAACGTAAGAAAATCAATATATATACAATTTCAAAAAGGTATAAGAAAAATAAGGATCCTTCCAAAAGATGAGAAAAACATTTGATAAAGTTTAACATCTATCCATAATTTAAAATATCAACAAAAACAGTTACAGAAGAGATTTACCTTAACAAAGTAAGTCTACAAATAATAAAGTCCATAGTTAGCATTATAATCAATGAGAAAAAAGAGAAAGCTTTCCAAGGTCTTGTACAAAGCGAGGATATTCTTATCATTTGTGTTAAATGTAATACTGGAAGTCCTCCTCAGAAGAACAAGAAAATAGAACAAAAGGTATCCAAATTATAAGTAAGAGATATCCAAGTAAGATGTAGTAAAATGATCTCCTCTTGCATATGACATGATCATATATGTTAGAAAACCCTACGTACTCTAGGAAAATCTGTGAGAACTAATAACAAAAATCAGTATAGTAATAAGGTATAAAATCACCAAGAATGATTTAAATATACAATCATTTATTTAGAGAATGAACTACCCAAAAATGAAATTAAGAGCCAGGCACTGGTGGCTCACTCCTGTCATCCCAGCTACCCAGGAGGCTGAGATCTGAGAATCACAGTTCTTTTTTTTTTTTTTTTTTGCCAGTCTTGGCCTTGGACTCAGGGCCTGAGCACTGTCCCTGGCTTCTTCCCGCTCAAGGCTAGCACTCTGCCACTTGAGCCACAGCGCTGCTTCTGGCCGTTTTCTATATATGTGGTGCTGGGGAATTGAACCCACGGCTTCTTGTATATGAGGCAAGCACTCTTCCCACTAGGCCATATTCCCAGCCCCTGAGAATCACACTTCTAAGCAAGCCTGGGCAGAAAAATTCCTGGGAGACTCTTATCTCCAAGTAAGTACTTAAAAAAAAAAAAAAAGAAGAGCTGTGGCTCAAAGAGCACTTCCTTGAGCAAAATAGCTCAGAGATAGCCCCCGGGCCTGGTGTTTAAGCCCCATGACCGATTAAAAAAAATGAAACAAAGAAAGCATTTCCATTCACAATAGGAACAAAAAGAATAAAATACTTAGGATCAAACTTAACCTAAGAGGTAAAAGTTTGAGGAGAGGAGTTGGGTTGGGAGGGATAGGGACAATGATGAAAGACGTGACATCATTCAAGATGCATTGCATCTATAACCGATTAGAATGGTAGCTGCTTTGTACTTAAAGATAATAAAAATATTTTCAGAAATAGTTCTGTATGTGCCTCATTACCAATGGAATGAAGTCAACTGCAGTCTTTCAAAGTCCTTCATAATTTCTTTCCATTTGTATCTTTAGTTTCTTCATAAATGAATAATTTTCATTTATTATCTTTTATCATTGTCCTCATCCCTCCCAATTCACCTCTTCTTCTCAATTGTCTTAACTTCATAGGCCATACACTGAGTATTATGACTGTATTGTCCCTCCTTCCTCTCTTCATTTGTTTACTCCTTGATCCAGCCCTTCATCCCTTTCAAGTACCAGTTTTCTGGTATTCATTTTGCTGGACTATTAGTTTTCTGAGGAATTACACTGTTTGAATTCTCCCCTGCAAATATCATACCTTTGTGAACGTATCTGTGTACATTTGCGTACAATCCTGTTTGTGTTTACTTGTATAGTCAATGGAATTTTACTCATCTATTAGGAAGAATGATATTACATCATATGAAAAGAAATGGATGTGCCTGGAAAAAATTAATATTAAGTGAAGTAAGTCAGGCCTAATGTCAAAGGATGCATCTGTTTTCTCATATGTAGAAACTAGAACTAATTTATAAATATACAAGTGAGTACAGAATATTTTAAAGTCCTAAGGAGTTACATGACCAAATACATACCCTAGACAAATTTGTATACAACAATGACATGGAGGAAGAGACACAGGCAGAGAGTCCAATCAGAAGGCTTTTAGAGTTGTGGCCAACCTTGAATAAGCATGTTAGGGAAAAGTATAGCAAGGGTTTTAATCTCAGCATCATTATTAAGAAAGGCAGGGTTGCTGACTCTGTAACTATGTGGAGTGACACTGAGTTTTTAGACCCAGGCCCAAAGTCCAGGAGTTTCGTGTTTGGTGTGGACACTTGCCCACATATGCCAAATAAACAGACATAGTAAGGGACAGAGAAAGAGTTATTACATGGCAGCCATGGAAAGACAGCACTTCAGTACATTGTCAGCAGTCTTCAGAGGTATAGGTTAAACCGGGAGACTTGGGAGTGGGGGAGAGGGTGGAAAGGTGTGCATAATTAAAACAGTTTCAGGTAACAGGTGTGGTCTGGTTGATCATTAGTTCAATCTGTGTCTCTGGAGGAATTCTGAAGAAGTTATCATTTTATTTCTGGAACCAAACCGGAACAAGGTGGTATCCTGAGTTTTTGGCTGCTTACTTTATGACAGTAAGAAGACATTGATCACTTGAGGAGCAGTTTGCCTTCCATACAAGATGCTTTCTTGATGATTGCAAGGTTGAATGCAGCAAGGGTACAGAATCAAACTTGGGGGGACATTTAGTTAACTCACATAACATAAGAAAAGCACCTTTTAACTTGGAGAGAGAAATGTTGGTTTTCTGAAATTTGGAATTTTATTGACTCAGAAAATATATACTGATATGAGGGACACAGAAATCAGAAGGGTGGGTGAGGTCTGTTTTAGGCATATTGAGTTTATGATGAAAACAAATCATGCCAGCAGAAATATATTTGGAAATGTGTGACCAGACCTTGTGAAAATCCCAAGGGTCAGGGATTTGGGAGATTTTCCAACCTGTAAAAAAATATAGTTGATGTCATGGATCATATCATGAGTCTTACTCTAGTGGTTTTCTTTTTAGGGATTTATCTCGTACTTGGATGAAATCCTTTTCTAGGCTGCAGTTCTCAAAATGGAATAAGTTACCTCTCTCCTGAAATAGAACTGCACTACCATCATGAGGCATAGTTCTCAATATAAATAGCTACTTGCCCTCTGCAAAAAGCTCATGCATGAATATCAGTAATACTGACAAAATTATTTTCTTTAAAAAAGTGTATATGGTACAATGATCCACAAAACCCCTGCAAAGTAAATTCATAAATATTGATTAAAGAAATGGCACAGGCCAGATGGCGAAGCACCATGAAGTCAGAGAGAGAGAGAGAGAGAGAGAGAGAGAGAGAGAGAGAGAGAGAGAGAGAGAGAGAGAGAGAGAGAGAGACCGCAGCTACAGCCAGGCATCAGCCACTCTGGTAGAGTATTACATTGAAACCAGTATCAAAATTGCTTCCACGATGCTAGGTTTTCATATGTGTTGTTTTTATATCAAAACATGTCTATTTGAAATTTTATAAAAAGTATGGCTTATAAAATCTGAGAATAAAAAGGAAATGACCCATAGTTCTTTGCAATTTTACAGTTATACCGTTCTACTTTTTAAAGCATTAGATGCATACATGCACATAGTAAATTTTGTCTCAGCCTTTCTGTATTTTCCATGAACATCCTTGGAGCTATTACTTTATGTGGCCACATGAATGGGTACACCGGAACCGACTAAGCGAAGTGCCTGGTAATGAGAATTGAATGTGTGTGTGTGTGTGTGTGTGTGCGCGCACGCGAGCGCACGCGAGCGCATGCACGCGCACACTTGTGTTGGTACTGGAGCCTGGACAGAGTCAGTCTCTCATCATTTTTTTTTTTTTTGCTCAAGGTGAAGGCTATATCATTTGAGCCATACCTCCACTTCTGGCTTCCTGGTGGTTAATTGGAGATAAGATTTGCACACTTTCCTACCAGGGTTGGCTTTGAACTGAGATCCTCAGATTTCAGATCTAGGATTAAAGATATGAGCTATGAGTATTCAGCTATTTAGAACAATTTTTAATGGCTAACCTGCAAGAATGGAATTTTACTGGAACAAATATCCCTGTATTCAGAATGGGGGAAAAGTTGGAGGTTGAACCAAGAACTTCACAGTGCTAAACTTATCTACATTCTCATCCACAAATTGTATTATTTTTTAATGACTTTGCTCAAATTTCATCTTGCTGTTCCCTCATCTCAGCAATGTGTGAGTGCCACAGTTCAGAACCTTTGCTGCCACTGGGTATCATCATTTCTAAGCTGCTAATTAAGGGGGTGAAAGATTGAGCTTAATTTTTCCTAAAAATTGAACTTTTTAAAGCTAGGACATTTTTCTTTGGTAGCTTTGATTATGTGTATGTAGTTTCATGAAAATCATATTTTGCTTCTTAAAAACAATAACATGAATGCATTTCAACTTAAATTTCCAGCTAGAACAACAGTGAATTTAGTGAACGTCTTCGAAGATTGTGTGGATATTTTGATTTTTTTTAAACATGTTCATTAGCATTCATCAAATGCTTAGTGTATTCCAGCCCCTGCTGTGGACACTGGGATTCACGGAGGAACAGACAGGGAGGGAAAGCATCATGTGCAGAAGAAATGGTAGTTGCAAAAGAACGTGGGATAGAATAGAAAATAAAAATAATTTTCTCAAAGAACTCAAGTTTCTTGCTATTTTACAGATAAAAGGGACTATGAAATTTGTCTTGTGCTGCATAACATATTCTCTGAAACACAGCAGCTTAGAACAACATCACAGTTAATTCCTCCACTGTTGGGTGTGTTGGCTGAAGAGTGTTTCTGCTCATTTCCCGTGGGTGTGTGCATGCGGCTGCATTCATCTGGAAAAGTTGGCTGGGGCCAGGCTGGGCTGAGATATCCATGATGGTTGGGCTTCTCTATGAGGTTCTCCTTTCTCAAGAGGCTGGACCAGGCTGCATCTCCTCACAGGCTGTCAACAGACTTCCAGAGGGCAAGTCATGAGACACACTTAGCCTCCGCCTAAGTCACATAGACTTGGGTCCTAGAGACCACGCACATCACATGGCCAACCCAGCTGGCGTATGGAGGGGACTACGCTTGATTGTGGAACCTAGGAGGTGTGACACATTTGGAGTTGTTGGAGAAACAATCTTTCATAGGTATAATTAAGGGAACAATGGACCATGAGCTTAGATACTGATGCCAGATTTGCTGCCGGCCTCCAGCCCAGGCTTCCCCAGATCTCAGAGAATGACTGGAAGGGTTTTTGTAGTTTGGGAAATGTAGGAGGGGTTTTGGTGAGAAAGTTCTGCTTTGATTTTCAGCTGTAGAACAATCACATAGGAATGCCTGCATTCTGTGTCCCATCTGAGATAATTCAGATGCAAATAGCATTCATTGTAGCAGGAAGAGCATAAAGAAGAAGAAATATAATTGAGAATTTTTTTTGGTAATAACAATGGCACATTTTATTAGGTACCAACTATGTGCTAGGAATATTATTTCTTCTCCTTGATCCTTATATTGATAATTTTATGTACGTGTACTTAACTGTTTTACAAGATTACAAAACTAAAATCAAGGAACATTTGAGGTATAGCTGGCAAATCTGTGAGAAAAGCTAAGATCCAATTTTCTATCTTTTTGAAATCAAAGTTGGTTTTCTATAAAATGACTGTGGAGAATAGGTCAGTGTGGCTGGTAACCAGGTGCTTTTCTTTCCTATTTATTTTTTCTGGGGTTAAAGTTGCAGGAAGGAGCAGATGCCTTGGTAGAGGAAGAGGAAATAGGAAGGATGGAAGGAGGGAAGGACAGAGTGAGCCACAGTAGATCAATGCCTCTGACACACACACACATACACACACACATACACACACACACAGAGGGTTCTCATCATTGCTTCACAACTGCAAGCTTTGAGCAATCAAGACTTATTCTGGAAAGAGATAGCCAGTCCACAGTTATTGGTATGGTGTGAAGAAGATGGATAATCAAATGTAATTTAAATTCTGCATTCATTTGTAATTTTTTTTTAAACACCAATTCTGTCATCCCCTCCTCATTTCTCCCTTTCAACTGGCTCTTTGTGGGTGGGTTAGTCTTCTCAAATGCCTACTTCCTTTCTCTTTTGTTTTTCTGTCTTGGTTCCTGGGGAGAATAGAAATTAGCTAAGTGTGATGGGTGTTCAGGTTTTGGTCCTTGGCCAAGAGAGAATGAATTCCCTCAAGAGTAGCCAAAAGTATCAGCTTTGCAGCCTCCTTTCTTAGAATTGAAAAGATTTCTTTGTTTCTTCAATATACCAAGCCAGAGCAGCTATATGTTTTAAGAAGTCCATGATCACACCCAAACAAATCTCTCAAATCCACTCTATTTTCAATTAACATGTATTGAGCTCTGAGGTGGTGAGGCTGTTAGGAGATACCTAATCAGTGCTGAGCTTTGATGTGTGTGTGTGAAGGGGTCATTCTTACAGCAGGAAGTTACCTCATGTAAACAACAATCATAACATAAAACAGACAGAAATAAATGCTAAGTAGTAGTATAGAACCGGATGCTGTGGAGAGACAGAGAAAGGAAAACTGAATGGAAGGGAAGACATTTGAACTTGTCTTTGAAGGAAGAATGAGCTGAGCAGAGGTCATAGCCTCAAGAGCACACATCTGGGAAGTACCTGCTAGAGTTGGAATATGACTGGATTACAGGAGTTAAGAACAATAAACAAAAACGTGTGCATGCCCTGCAAATGATATCACACTACACCTGAATTTATACATAGGACTCCAGGGTAAGTAAAATGTATAAGTTATATAATTTTTTTTAAAAAAAGGAACAATAGACTTTTGGGAATATAGGAAATCTCAGTGCTTTATTTTAGTATATGAATATGTGCTTTTTCTTTATGTTTCCTGTCATTATTTCAAAAATATATTGAAAAGATGAATCTTAGTTTAATTAATGTTGATTACGGTTTGTGTGTGTGTGTGCCACTTTGGTGGCTTAAATTCAGGGCCCCAGTACTGACCTTGAGTTGTTTGTTTGTTGTTGTTTTTTTTTGCTCAAGTCTAACAACCTACCAGTTGAGTTACACCTCCACATCCAACTTTTTTGGTAGTTAATTAGAGACAGGAGTCTCATGGACCTTCCTGCCACGGCTGGCGGGCTTCCAACTGTATTCCTCAGATCTCAGCCTCCTGAGTAGCTAGGATTACAGGCATCTAACTCCCAGGGAATTAGCACAAAGATAATAAAGGGTAACATATCAAATCATAACCAGCAATTATTTCCTACTCTTGTGTACTCTGCCTAGCACATACTTTGTACATGTCAAATATGTGTTGTCTGGATGAATGGATGTTCACGATGTGGCAACAACAGTGCCAACGCTTCAATGGCTTCATTCAGTGCAGGATTAGTTCTTGCTGAAGGGTCATTTCCAGTTCAGGTTCATAATAATGACCCAGAAACCCATGTCACAGGAAGTTCCATCTTGACACATGCATCCACAGCCATAAGACAGGGAAACTGGAATGTGACAAATTCTCCCTCCCTTAGCAATAAGGGGAAGTGAGAGAAATGACAGAAGTCACTTTGTCTCAAGTTTCACTGTCCTTTTGAAGCAAATCCTATGCCCAGACCTGACTTCAAAGAAAGCAAGGAAGAACAAGAGAACCAGAATGTTTGTGAAAGCATTGATAACCACCGTACTGGTCACTCACATGGTTTCATCTTAGAAGGAAACTTAATAAGTAAATTTTTTATGAATGAATATTGTGCAAATACTATTTACCCTGTGCACATCAGCACAAAGCTAATTATACTGGAGATATATACTAATACATACTAGAGATGTTGTATATAGATCAAGTTACTCCAAACATGTTCCAACACAATTATCTGCTAGTTGAGCAAATCATAGTAGTTTGCCTTCAATCCCTTTAAATCTTTGTATTGTTTCCACATCAATGACAGCTCTCTTAGGAGATGATAGCATTTACTCTAAAAACCCTGTTCAGTCATTGAAAATCTTGCAGAAAATTTAGCTGGTGTAGACATAGGCCTAGTGCTTGTACTAACATTTTCTATCTTCTATTCTGACACTTATTAGATGATTGCTTTAAAGCTATTTTTGAAGAGAGGACTTGAAAGAGGAGAATGGATCAATGACTGTTTAGCCTGCTAGACCCTCTTTGATGTACAGTAACCAAAAGTCATTCTCATCACATCACAGAAGGTTTAGGTGAGGCAAGCTTGTGATCTCAGCTGAATTCTTAATACACGATAGGCTGTCTAGTGTCCCCACACAGGGAATGTAATTCAGTTTATAATAAAAGCTCAGTGCCCTTATTGCTGTTACCATACACAGCAGACTGACTATATACCACCTATTGTATTTTTTTATTTTTGGGATGAAAGAAAATGTATTAGATTATGCCCTGTCTTTCAATGTCTACTTAACCAATTCCCTGCACTAATTAGCATCTGCGTACTCTAATACGATGACACTCTGGGCGATTCTTAGGCTTCCTCCTGTAGCAGACCTCTATGAGATTATTGTCCCCTTATGAGGATGAACTAATTATGCCCATTCCATGGTAAACATGAGACTGTTTTCAAAGGATATGGGACATGCTGGCCATTTCATTGTATTAGCCATCAATTGGAATCACAGAATAAAGTAAAACAAGGTCTGGAGATAGCTTTATACATTGACCTTTGCTGGAAGAAATGCCCAATGGCTGAGAAAGTCCACAGATAACCTAGTTTCTCCTCCTCTTAGCCTCTTGCAACAATAATATACTTGCCACCTCAGCAGACATATTATATAATCAATACTTAGATGGCCATTATTGCTGTTGGGCATGAAAAAAAATGCACTCAAAAGGCAAAAGATTCTTCTGGAGACTCACTCTGTCAACCCGGACAGTCCTTAGGGAGAGTTTCCTTCCGAAAGCAGACAGCCGGAGGAAACAGAGGTAATATCTGTCCTGGTTTCTAGGGCAGCCATTCCTGGACATGGGAATGACCCTGACTGATAAATCAAAGGATCTGCTTAGGGCGGCTAAATGTTTCCAGGTTTTACCCGACTCTTTATGTTATAAAGAGCAGAAATGGGGCATTCTAGTATCTTAACAGGATAAGTACATAGAGCATAAAAGATGAAAGATATCAAATTAAAATAAAATCTCTAGTATTCAATAAAAATGGATACTTTGTATTGTAACGATTAGTGAAAGAATTTGATATTACTCAGATCATGTCAAGCAGTGGCTACAAGCTAAACTGTAAAGAGTAAGAAAAACATTTCATTAATAGATTACTTATGGTTTGAACCTCAGTAAGACATTATCTGAATGTCTTTTATTTTGAACAAGGGTAGAGATATTATTGACTTTGCCAGAGAGTTAAAAACCATTCTAGAGTCTCTGAGTAGTTTTGTACAAAGCCAGAATTAGATCACGTTTTCTATGATCAATAGTGCTCTCTATTATTAACAACTTAGGAAAATATATTGATAGAATATATTTCACTTACTTTATGCTAACAACCCCTGTGAGGGGATGTGAAATGAGAACTGGCATGTTAAAATGCTAACAAAGAAATCTCCTCACAACTCCCCTCCCTCATCCTCAAAAAATATTCAAGTAAGCATGTGGGATTTGCAATCAGGCTGCTTTGGGGGTCAGAGATCAAAAATAAATGGTGGGCCACAACACGCAGAGCTCTTAAAAAATAATGTCACATTCTTTCATTCTCAGCATAAGAAATGGGCAACTTGTTCAGGGCAAATAATTGTTTGAACTGAGGATTTTATTATTAATCTCTGAAGATTGCTGAATTTAGGGTCACAGTAAGGGTTGATTAGGTACAAGGTGCATAAAGCTCTCCTCTGTCGATGCTATTGAAAGAAGCAAGTAATTTAGATTCAGAATTGGTCTTGGATTGAAGCTCACTCCATTACCGACCATTTTCAATTTCAGCTATACAATAAACATCAAGCTCGGCAAGGAAATTAGTACATTTGGTAATGTATTGGAAGAGATGGGTGGGTCTTTGACAAGATGACACTTATCACCAAAGCTTCAGTTAATGAAACCCTTGAGTGGTATCTGCGTTTGACATATTTTGACATTTTTTGAAATCACATCCAGCGTTTTTTCCCCCCACAATGTTCTTCTTTATGAGAGAGAGAAAAAAATCCATCTATCTTTAAAATGAGTACTGGAGTACTGCAATATTATTGGGAAAAAATTAAAGAGATGCTTGCTGCCTGCTGCTGTCAGGAGGAGCTGAGTACTTTCTTAAAATCTATAAAGAGCAACAGATTCATAGGATAAATTTTATTCAAATGAAGTCTATGGTGCATTTACAGAAGCGTTGGGTTTAAATGGAGCATGTTTTATCAATGTCTCTCTCACTATAAACTGTGATCTCATTAATGTGACTACAATGTACATTACTGAAAAAGAAAAACCCTTCCAAATTTGAGTAATTATTTTTTGAACAAAATAGTTTAGGTTTGTTGTGTTTTTTTTTTTTTTAGCTTACAAGGTAATTGCTTATACCTTTGTAAAGGTGAGGACTTTGAAAACTGTGAAGGGCAACAGAAAATGAAGATCATGTAGACAAGAAAATAAATTGAGAAAAAAAATACTGCAGAGGGACATAAAGGTAGAAAACAAATAAGAGAAACGCAGATAAGAAAGTCAGCATCGAGACTGAACACTTTTTGGCCTCATCCTAGTTCTGACTAGATCACAGCCCACATTCTCTCTTCCAGAGGTTTTACGTTTACAGATAATTAAATGCTGTTTTATTGCCAAGTAGCCTTGATAAATTTTTTTTAAAAAGAAGAAAATGCTTTCAAAATGGACCTAAAATTTAAGTTTCACGCATTCTAAGGAGTGGTTTTTGTTATTTACTTTTTTAGTTTTTTTTTTTCCTTTTTCTGAAAGCTGGGTGAAATTATTATGTATTCAGATATTTAAAATCTCACACAGCTCTATTGTTCAGACCATGTTTTTCATCCAGCGCTGGAAGAACAATTGTAACAAAAATACAAAGCATTGCAAATGGGGGGGCTTTCCTGAACCCGACTGGACCGGTGGCACTTGCAGGGTGGTAGGTCCACCCGGGTGGTCCCTCATGCACACACGGCTTGCCAACCACAAGAAGCAGGTCACCTTCAAGTTCAGAATGGGGCAAGGAGCAAGAAAGAGGCTAAGGGAGGCAGAAAGAGCAGAGTCAGGAAAGAAAAAAAGGCTGCTTTGTACAAGATAGTCTCAAAGAATTCAAAACACATGGAGGACTCTTTTCTAATCTCCACTCTGTAGGTGATTCTTTAAATCCTCATTAAGATCCTATCCTTTCTCACTTCCATAATCCAAATGTAAGACCCCCAGATCCTGCAGTTAAGGGGGGAGGGACTTCTATGTTGGTGCTAGGTCTTAACATTGTTGTCTCAAAAAAACATACATTCAACGTTTTGCACACTCTCATCCCTACTCCTTAAAAAAATCATAATTTTAACATTCATGTTAAAATACAGTGAACGCTGTGGCATTATTCAGTGATCAAAAAATCCAAATTTGGGTGATTATTTCTGCCATTCCTCTTTCATCTGCACCCACACTAAAGTGTGGAAAATCAGTCGAGCAAATTGGGTTTAAATAGCTTGACATGTCAGCTGACCTCAAGATGGCATTATAATTTAGCTGTTTTAATACTGCAGGGACAGAGCCTCTTGCAAGTGTGCCTCCTGGGAGCTTCTTTTTTTATTTTAGCAATTATTAAAATTGTTGCTAATTAAATAGAAATAACCAAACCTTGAGTAGGAGGTTATTACTATATTATAGACACTGGAAGGACAGGTCATTCACATTTGGTATCACATATACATGTCATTGGTTGCTATTGATGGCAGAGCAGTTGTTACATATTTTATCCTATACTTTTGTCCCATATTATTATATTATTAACTATTACATATATTATGTTATGTATATTATTGTTAGTGCTCATTATAATCATTAATTACTTGTCCCCTTGGACACTATATCTTTAGGAAGTAAGGGATAATTCATTTCTGGTATATCCAAAACATAGAGCAGTTCTGGCCACATACTTGCCACTTATGAAATGTTGTAAGCCAGGCTCTGGTGGCTCACACTTGTAATCCTGACTATCAGGAGGCTAAGATCTGAGGATCACAGTTTGAAGCCAGCTTGGGTAAGGAAATCTCTAAGACTCTTATCTCTAATTAACCATCAGAAAGCCAGAAGTGGCATGGTTGCTCAAGTGGTAGAGTACCAGCCTTGAGCAGAAAAGGCTAAGGGACAGCACCCAGACCCTGAGTCTAAGGTCAAGTCTCAGTACTGGCAAACACACACACACACACACACACACACACACACACACACACACATTATTGTATTTTGTTCTAATACTTGTGAATGAATTGAGGATCCCTCCCATTGATGTTTTAGGAATGTGTCAGGCTTGGAGGAATGATCTCTTTCATCTCTTTGTCATGTTAGCACCTTTTTCTTTCAGAGTAATTCTGCCTATATAGTATAAAAATGGAGAAGCATTTCTCATTGTGGATTTCCATTTGATCTCTGTGTTTTTCCCTTTAAAATAATATCTCTATGATCAGCTTTGCTTGATGTCATGGAGCTCAACATTCTCTCTCTCTCTCTCTCTCTCTCTCTTTCTGTCTCTCTCTCTCTGTCTCTGTCTCTCTCAATATTTTGAGACATGGTGTCACTATGTAGTCTAAACTACAACTGGTGTTTCTCTTCCCTCCACCTACTGAGTGCTGAGGTTACAGGTATGAACCACCACACAGGCTACAGTTCAATGTCTTTGAAGAGAGACTTGCAGTCTTCTGTAGGGTGGCAGAAGGAACAGTAATTCTTCTACTTGGGATGAAAGATGAAAGACAGGGGTGAGTGAGGTACTCAATTGCACCCAGCATGAACTGAGCCCCCATCTTGAGAGGGATTGCGTCTGTAATTCCTAAGCTTTTCTCCAGTAATTTGACTTAAATCACCTAGACTCTGCTTCCCAAGCTACCAGTCTAGATTTTGTCTTTCGGTCAAGTTAAAATTGTACTTGACTTTATGTTGTCTGGTCCCTCTATTGTCCTTATAGTGTAGTTTTTGAAAGAGGCATTGGTCAAAGTACCTGTTTGGTTTAGTGCTTCACATGTTTAGTATACTTATTCTATTTCATAATTATAAAGTAGACTGTATCTACATATATAAAGCATAATTAAGTACGGTACATATAGAGGTATGTATATTTCAGCACATGTGCACACAGTATATATAACTTACAAATTTAGGTTATTTGGAAGGTAAAAGAAGCATAAAATGAGCACCCACCTACCACTACACTGAAAGCAGGGTGCTAGAGATTCATCCCTATAATCCTAGCTACTTAGGAGCCTGAGACTTGCGAATTAAGTTTTAGAGCTACCTCAGGAAGATAAATTGTGGAGGCTCTGATTTCCAATTAACCAGCAAAAAGCTGGAGGTGGAGGTGTGCTCCAATTGTAGAGAGCCTTCTGTGAGAGAGAAGCATGAAGGAGAGCTTGAGACGCTGAAGTCAAGCCTCCATCCTAGCAAAACAAACAACAACAAAGCCCAACAATGTGTGAGCTCTTCCTTGCCTCTTCACTAAAGATAACCAATATCTTATTTTTTTTCTTAAAATTACTTTCTTTCCCTTTCAACCTTCTCATTGTTGTGTATCAGTCTGCTTTTGCTAAGTTACAGTACAGTAATAACTTATGTGACTGGGGTTTTTTCTCATCTCTACACGAGGCTTAGGATTTTTGTGTCTCTGAGTGCATTCCTTTTCTGCTCTATACAGTTTTCAGGCCAGAACCCAAGCGAGAGAAGCAGTGTTCTCTGTCTTATAGCAAATGAAAAAGAGTACTGTGAAAATAATGTGATGTTATAGCTACTAGGACGTTCCATTGTTTCATTAGCCGAACTTATTACCAATGAAAAAGATATATCACAGGGACTGATGCGAAGGGCACGTGGCAAAATGCAATGATGTATAATCTGCTTAAAAGCAATTAGTGTCAGATAGAAAATAATAATAAAATTGAATATTGTCTGCTCTCTTGGGCACAAAAATGGACTCCCACCTTGCCGCATAATAATAGACTCCCCGTCCTCAAATAAAACATCCCAAATAATGCATCTAATCACAGCATTGGAGTTTTTTTCTTTTTCAAATGCAATTTTATTGTTATTTTAAAGGTGATGTACAGATGACCTACAGTTATATAAGCCAAATAAAGAGTACATTTTGAACATTGCCACTCCTTCCCGCATTCTCTTCCAGCTTTTCCTTTCCATCCCCACCCACAAGTTGTACAGTTCATTTTCAACATAGTGTCTAGTGAATATTACTACTGCTTTTGTTAACCCTTTGTCCCATCATTTCTGTGCCTCCCCCCAAGACAGATAAGTGAACAAACAAGACAAAAGAACAAGAAAACAATCTCCTGTCCATATTTCCTGGAGTTCATTTAGATAAATTTTCTATATGATCAGCTGCACATAGGTGTACATCATTGGATTTTGTGACAGACTTGTCATCTACTCCAACCATGCCTCCTCTTTATAAGGAAATCAATGAACTAAAACTAAAATGCATCAGCAAGTGCACCAAGTCTGAAATGCCACTCCTCAAATGTGAGGACCCTCCCGCATGAGCAGAGGAAAACTCTGGATTCCACTCATTCTGTCTCGGTGGCTACCTTCTGTCACTGGGTAGAGATAATGCTGCCTTCATTCTGGGGGCAGTGTATCTTTTTCTGTCATCCTTACTGAGCCCCCTTGAAAAAGAGCATTGGAATGGAGAATGTGGTGTTTTGAGAGGTAAGATTTTCTGTTTTTACTATTTGGTTTTATTTTTAATGTTTTCATTAGCATGTACTAATTGTATATATTAATGAGGTTAAGTGGATATTTCCATACGTGCATACAACGTGCACTGATCAAATTCAAACTTCCTCTTTCAACCTTTCACTAATTCAATCCAATCTCAATTCCTCTCTATTCTATATTCAGGTACAATATTCTAGCTGCCCCACACACACGTTTGTGTGTGTGTGTGTGTGTGTGTGTGTGTGTGTGTGTGTATGAAATACAGAAAATGTGGTACCTCTCTTTCTGTTTCTTATTGCACTTAAGATAATCTTCTCCAGTTTTAGCCTTAAGTCTGAATAGCAATGCACTGTTTAAGTATATCATACTTCCTTTAGCCAGTCATCTGTTGATGGATACCTATACCAATTCCATATAAATGCTTAGGTTCTTTTGCTCCCTACAAGAAACAGATTCAGACTCCTTTAATCTGTTGATGGCTCCTTTGGCAGTTTAATTTTCTCAATAGCTTCATCAGTTTTCACACCAATAACCATATACACCATCCTTTCTTAGGACATTTAGTTTGAATGATGGAAGGAGTGATATTGATCAAAAGGCATTGTACTCATAAATTGGCATGTTCAATTCAAACTCATTTATATAGATAACAAAATCAAAATTTAAAAAGACATGTGCCAATAAATACATGAAGAAGTGTTTCAACATCTCTGGCCATAAAATAAATACAAATTAAAACAACATTGAGATTCTACCTCACTCCAGTTAGAATAACAATTATTAGGAAAACTAACCATAACAAATGCTGGTGAGGATGTGGCCAAAGAGAACCCTATTATACTGTTGGTAGGAATGTAAACCTGTCCATCCACTCTGGAAAGCAATATGGATGAGGTTCCTTAAAAGACTAAACATAGAGTTTCCCTATTACCCAGAAATCCCACTTCTGGGCATTTATCCAATGGAAGACAAACCAGACTATGCTAAAGACACCAGCACAACCATGTTTATTGCAGTATTATTTACCATAGCCAAGATATGGAATCAATCTAGATGTCTCTCAGTGGATGAATGGATCAAGAAAATATGGCATATATACACAATGGAATTCTCATCTATATCAACCATAATATTGTGCCATTGAAAAGGAAGTGGGAAGATTTGAAAAAAAATTTATTAAGCAAAGGAAACCAGAGCTGCATGGCTTCCATCATTTGTGGTAACTAGACTGTGCCTATCAATTTACAAGTAAACATACTGAATGACTGAAATAAATAAATATGCACATAGATATAGAAATAGATATAGATACACACACACTGGGACATGATAAATTATATATGACTCTAGTCATTAACATAAAGACACTAAAGGAGCCTATACAAAGGCTCAATAGCTATGGACAGATGATCATATAAAATAATATTCTATGAAATGAACGCCAAGAAAAGGAAACAAGAGACATTCTTTAGTTTCCATTGTTGCTGTTTTTGTTTATTTTTCCTTTTGTCTTGTTTGTTAGTTTGTATTTTGTAGGGCAAGGGAGGGCACATAAAATGTGGAACTAATACGAATGAATAGAACAGTGATACTAGACACTAGAAGGGAGATGAATTGAATATGTTGTAGGTGGGGACAGGAGGAAAAGACTGGGAATGACTGAAGGGGAGACATGGTTCAAACAGAATTGTATTCATTACTCATTATATTACTGATTCATGTAACTGTAATATCTCTGTATACCAACTCTATAATTAAGAAATGCAAAAAATTAAAAGACACATGGCATCTGCGATGTAAATAAAGCATCTGCCTAGCAAGTACAAGGCCCTGAATTCAAACCCCAGTACCACCAAAAAGGAAAGAAAAAAAAAAAAGAACCAGTTCTCTGTCTCCCTCAACTTTTGTGCCTATCAAACTTCTCTGAGCCATTTGTGGACCCAAATGGATTTACTTGTCACCATCATCAATACAAAACCAGTACCCCTAACACCTTCAATTTGGTCCCTGCTTCCTCAGAATGGAGTTTGAGTCAGCTTTTCTTAGCCAAAGTTACTATTCTCAGGTTTGATTTTTGTTGTAAGAATAACTTGTGTTTTATGAACTGCTAAGACTCCAACTTTCTAACTTTTAAAAATGTTATTTCTTTCTCTTACAGACTGACCAAATCTTTCTGTACCACCATGTCAGATGAAACCAATGTCAACCAAAACATGTTAGAAATATTCTGTTTCCCAATCTTTCTGCTTAAGGTCACAGGGAATATTACAAGTAATTTTACAGCAATAATTTCATTATTCCTCTTTCCTGTGCATAATGGGCTGCACCGTTCCAGCCCCTAACAGCACTTCTCTTGCTATCCACTAGTCTGTCTCAAGGCATAGACTTTAGGAGTCTTGTGGTAGCATCTGCTTTGAGTAATAATCGTCTAGGTATCAACTGTTTATAACACAAAGGATTAATTATTGCTTTTGTTACACACTTCTACATTGACTGGAGGTGGGTTGAAGCTTAATTCCTTATGTTCTCTTCCAGAATTGAAAATGAAATGGGAGTCCTTACCAGGAGCATGCCATGCTGTGCAAGATGGAGGAGAATGACTTATACTTTCTTTTCCAAAGTGACATGTATTTTGTCTGCTAATATTTAATTAGCCCAAGGCAGTTGCATGACCAAGATTGACATCAGTCTTACAGGAAGTGTCATCCACAGCAAAGGCAGTAAGAATAGTAAATCTTTTGAATAAATGGTATTACTGACCACAATCCCTGAACATTGTTTTTACATGGTTTTGAACTTTGTATAAAGAAAATCATATTATATATATATATATAATTTATATGTATGTTTTTGACTTACGTTCTTGAAGTTCATGATTTGTATGTGTCAACAAGTCGATGTGTGTAGTGTTCACTTATTACTGCTGCATTTGATTGTATCAAAGCTATTTATTGCATTTGCTTACAGGGTAATGGTTCTGTTTCATTAGCCATTTTACACCATGCTTCTAAAAACTGTTGTATATGTCTCTCAATGTACACATGTAAATATTTTTGAGTACATTCATTCAAGCAGTAAAACCAGAGTTCTACAGGTAATTCACTTTCAAATGTATTAACTAATGTTTGTTAACTAATTTGTTTTATTCAATGATGACACTTATTAAAATTCAGCCAGTCCTCAATGTTTCCCAACTTTGATAGCACTTGGTTTTGCCAGAACTCAACATTTCTGTTCAAATATTGCATGTAACAGTTTATAGGCTGTTAATATGCCTTCCTCTGGTAAATATCTATGTTTCTCTTTGGGGGCACTTTTCCAAATTATATGTAATTTTTTAAAATTAAAAATTACTTCATTATCTTTACATAGTTATACTAAGTGGTTTTAAGTCAACATATGCACCTTGATTAGTGTCACCCCTTCCAGTGTTCCTCCCTCCATTTATCCCAACTGCACACATCCCCTCAAGTTATATGTAAATTTTGTATTTATTTATAGGTGTCAAGGAACAATTTTAAAATATTTACACTTTCTACCTGTTTGTTTGTTTGATTGTTTTTTTCAGAGCTGAGGACCAAAGTCATGGCCTTGCACTTGCCAGGCAAGTGCTCTTCCATTGAGTTAAATTCCCCACCCCAAAATATTTACACTCTTTAATCCTAGTCCTCTGTTGGTTACATGTTCCCAATGTATTCTGATTGTGTCTTTGCCTTTTGCTTCTCAGATTATGTCTTTCATGAATATAATTTCTTTTTACATTGTACATTTGTTTTCCTATGGCTATTGTTGAATGAGTCTTTATTGACTACCTGAACTCCCCAAAGTTCTACAGGTTGTAGGGTTAACTAATTTGTTAGAGGTATATTTTATGTCCTAGGTCTTGGGTATTGCCTTCTAGATGTGGAGCAAATTAAATGAAAAGAAGCAAAGAGTTTATGATTTGAGGATTATATGGATTTGGTATAAATGAAAACCCGAAGTGATTTTTCAGTGAATATTTAATGTCTGAACAACTTTCCTAACAGCAGCTGTATCCCTGGATAATCAGAATACAACAGAGAGAAAACCACTCCTCTGCATTACTTTTCTCTAGATTTGTAGCTCTTCTATTTTACCAAGGCAGTAATTGTGTTAGACACATAATGCTAAAAATTTTTAGCTTCTCAATTCTCTTTCATTTGTCTACTGACTTGAATTAGAGTCAAAAGGCATATTTGTTATCATGACTGAATATAATTTTAAAAATGTTTTTTTGAGACAAGGTCTTTGTAGTGCAGAAATTCTTCTCCTTCAGCTTGTCCAATGCAAGGATTACAGCCATGTGCCAGAACAGACCATTATGTTTCAAATTTTTATGCAGAGAACTCCTCCAGTATTTTCCTTATAGTTAGTGTTTTATATCTTCTCTAAATAATTCTTGATCATCAAATTTTCTCATGAAAATTTCAATAGTTTCTGTTTATTATGAAATTTTAATCTGTCTGGAATTTATATATGTAGCTAGCTGAGATATGAATTATTTTTTAACTTGAATATAACTGTATATATATATATACTTTTATCACATTTAGGATGTAGCATAAATACAATTTTTACATTGATTTAATATTCAGAAACCTTGCCAAAATCTCCTAGTAAATAAAAAAGATAGCTTTTAGATTCATTTTAAAGTGTAATATCATCTATAAAAAGAATATTTTTCTTTTTATTTTGTAATTCTTATTCCTTTGTTTTTCAGATTTAGCTGCTAGTAGTTTAATATGTGTTAACATTAGGTATTATGCTTTTATTTCTGATTCTAAGTGAACATGTTTAACATTTCACCATTAAAGCAAATCATGAAGCCCTGGGTTTGATTCCTCAGTACCACATATAAAGAAAAAAATGGAAGTGGTGCTGTGGCTCAACTGGTAGAGCATTAGCCTTGAGCAAAAGAAGCTCAGGGACAGTGCTCAGGCCCTGAGTTCAAGCCCAGGACTGGCAAAAAAAAAAAGTGAAATAAAATGCATCTGAGTATGGTGTCACATGCTTACATTTGCAGTGCTCAGAAGCAGGGACTCTCAAGTGTGAGGCCAGTCAGGGCTACAGAAGACACTGTCTAAAAGGAAGAGAAAAAGGAAAGAAGGAAGGAAGGGAGGGAGGGAGAAAAGGAGGAGGGAGAAAAGGGAATTGAGATACAAACTAAAGGTACAGAAAGTCTACTCAATAAAATCATTGCAGAAAAATTTCCAGGTTTACAGAAAGATAGACATCTATGTATTTTGTAAAAGAGGCACTTAGAGCCCTAGATAGACATGCACAGGAAAGGACCTCTCATTTCAGAAGCCAATGGCTCATGCGTGTAACCTTAGCTACTCAGTGGCTGAGATCTGAGGATCAAAGTTTGAAGTCAGCCCAGGAAAGAAAGTTTGTGAGACTCTTATCTTTAATTGACCACCAAAAGCCAGAAATGGAGCTGTAGCTCAAGTGGTAGGGCACTAACCTGGAGCACAAAAAATCAGGGTCAGCACCTAGGTCATGAGTGCAAGCTCCAGGAGTAACATGGTTTTTTTTTAAAAAAAGAATCTCCCATTTCATAAATCAGAATACTGAAAGCTACAAGAGAAAAAAAGCTAACTTACAAAGGCAAATTCAGCAGACTAACATCAGATCTCCCAGTGGAGATGCTAATAGCCAGGCAAGTGTGCATGGTGCATTTCACTGACTATAAACCATTACCCTATAGCATCAATCATCCTTTAAAGTCAATAGAAAAATAAAGACTTCCCAGGAAAGCACAAACTAAAACAATTCACAACTACTAACCAGCATTTCCTAGGATAATTAAAGGAGCCTTACACAAATGAGAACGGAAGTCAGCCACATGCACAGGAACTCAGGAAAGAATAAATTTCACAAGAGAAAGAGATGAACAAATGATATTTGGGAAAGAATCAAACATTCTCTTCAACAATTCCAAAAACTCCGAAGATAAACAAGGGATACAGAAAGAATAAATAGCACTCCTATCAAAGAGAAAAAATAAGGGATAAGAAAATACTTCCCAATAATGAACCCAAATGTATGTGGTCTTAACTTCTAATTAAAAGACTCTGAGAAGTCTGCAAGAATCCATCTCTAAATTAATCAGCAAATTCAGGGCTGCGGGCAAGGCTTTCATAGTAGTACACCAGTCAAGCAAGCTGGAGTAGGATAAATTAGAGGTAGACAGTTCTCGTTTTGGAACCTTGATTTATGTTAGGTCCTGAACTAAAAATTAATGTACTACCACCTCACGATAGTCTTCAGGTACTCAGAGAGCTTATGCTCTAAATAGATGATGCTTTGTCAAAGGGCTTGTCTTCCTGGAGGAAGATAATATTATTTTGTGTACCAAATTATTTCAGTCAACTGTTGTGAGCTCTAATGTGTAGCATATAATCTAAAAATAGTCACAGTAGGAGAAAGATAATACAAGCAAAAACTAACAGAAATCACAGGCAATAGTACTTACTCAATTGGGGTTTGGGAAATTGGCATAATTAGCTAAAGATTATAAGATAAATCTTCTTATAATATCCTAGAGATAAAAGAAGATGAACCAATTTTTGCAGGAGAAATAAGAATCAAGAACATAATTTATCAATTCAGTGTATGGGTATAAAGAATTATATGTAGCTAAAGAGAGGTTTAATTAACTAGACTATCTGCAGTGAGGCTTATACACATGAAATGTTAAGAAAGAAAAAAAACATAAAAGAAGGTTACCTATGCAGAGAAACAATAAGAATATCTAATATTAAATGAAGTCTTAGGCCAGGGACAGTGCTCAGGCCCTGAGTCCAAGGCCCAGGACTGGCCAAAAAAAAAAAATGAAGTCTTAGAAAGAAAGTATAGAAATAATGAGGCTGAAGGAAAAGGAAAGAAAGATACAATTAGGTTGAAACAAAATTTGTAATGATACTGAGAACTTCCTAATACTGGAGGACAGCAAGTTATACATTCAAGAACACAAAGATGCCAAATGATGAAACTGAAACTTAGAAATGGCAAAAGAAATCTAAAAGTCAGCCATGAAAGCACATTGCCTTTTACCAATGATCAGATGACAACTAAATAACTCTTCAGCAGAGAGAAGAATTTAAGTAGCAACGAAATGACATCATAAAAGTGTCCAAAGAAAACAACCTTACATCATCTGAAAAAATTTTCTCAGATTGACAAGACTATCTATCACTCACATTTGAGTGTGAGCAGTCACACTCAAATAAAATCTAAAGGATATTCTTTGGCAGAAGGAGAAAGATCTCAGAAGGAAGCTTGGTGATATAGGAAGTAATGAAGAGCAGCAGGAATGTTATGGTAATCAGGAATCTGACTCCATATTTTGATGCTGGATGGCTGAAAGCTTTCAAGCTTTATTCTTTGCCCTATTCCTTCTGTTCCCAAGTAAACAAGCCAATATGAAAGCCTTGCTGCCTCTTCCCTTGTGCCAAAAAAAGATTTAAACTATTCAAGACTATGTAGAGGAATCCTCACCTAGACGCCCCCCCCAACCACAACAAAAATCAATCTGTGTTTCTGAATACTCAAGATGTTTTGGACTCATTTGGTAAGTCTGTGTTGCTCTCCAAAGACTGTCTCATTAAGAATAAACTTTTACAAAATCCTCCTGATGTGTATGACATGAACAGCTTAGACATTCAAATCAAATTTGAGGTGAAGATCTATCCACTGCCAAAGGTTGGTTAATTATTGACTATACAAAAGGATCATAATACTATTTTGTTTGCTTAATATATATGATATATTATAAATGTATTATTTTATTATATTATACATTTCATTATATATGATCCAAGTAATGGTGTTTATGTGAAAATAAAGAATAAATAGAATCAAATAATCAATTGAAATGATAATAAAGTTAAAATATATAAAGCATTAGTAGATCAAATTATCAGGGTAAGCCAGAAGCTTGTGGCTCATACCTGTAATCTTAGCTACTCATAGGGTGGGATCTAAAGATCATTGTTTGAGGACAGCCTGGGCAGGGAAGTCTGTGAGACTTATCTTCAGTTTACCACCAAAAAGCCAGATGTGCAGTTGTGGCTCAAGTGGTAGATCTTTCACCTTGATCACAAAAGCTTAGAGGCAGTACCCAAGCCTGAGTTCAAGCCCCCAGGATTAGAAAAAAAAATTATCTGGATAGAGCATAAAAGAACTAATTAATATTAGGTTTGAATAACTCAATAATACATGCAGTATTACATACAATAATGGCTAAAAATATTGACTATAAAATAATTTAGGAGTCAGGATAATAAAAAAAAATCCATTTAAATGAAAGCCAGAAAGGAACAGAAAAAAAGCAAAGCCACCACAAAAAATTGAAAATCCACATAACAATGTCAGTTTTAAATTCAGATAGATCAATTATTAATGATAAATGATCTAAATAATATAATTAAAAGATAAAGAACAGCCAGGCATGCTGGTGGCTCATGCCTATAATACTAGCTACTCAGGAGGCTGAGGTCTGAGGACTGCAGTTCGAAGCTAGCCTGAGCAGGAAAGCCAATGAGATTATTATCTCCAACTAATCACACACACAAAAAAAGCCTTGAGAAGAAAAGAAGTTTAGGGACAGCACCTAGGCCATAGTTCAAGGCCCCAGGATACGCCAAAAAAAAAAAGAAAAATATTAGAAAAATGCAGCAAAAGTATATTCTAATTACAAGTGATACGTAAAAATATACAGATAGGGGCTGGGAATATGGCCTACTGGCAAGAGTGCTTGCCTCGTATAAATGAAGCCCTGGGTTCGATTCCTCAGCACCACATATATAGAAAACAGCCAGAAGTGGTACTGTGGCTCAAGTGGCAGAGTGCTAGCCTTGAGCAAAAAGAAGCCAGGGACAGTGCTCAGGCTCAGAGTTTAAGGCCCAAGACTGGCCAACAAAACCAACCAAACAAATTTTTTAAAAAAGTTCTTTCTAAAAAAAATAAATAAAAATAAAATATACAGATAGACAATCACAGGAAATAGAAGTTGAGCAAATCATTTGTTTTAGCCATAGTAGCAGATAAAGTAAAATTTAAAGAAAAAGGATGTTTTAAAATAAATTTTGTCTACTTCTATAAAAGTCCTAAAGTAAGGCAACAATTAGCAGTAGGGAGATAGACAAAATTGCAATGATTTTGTAAGAGTAGAATACAATTTTCTTTATAACAATCAAGCAAGCAGTTAGAAAAATCAGAACACACTGGGATAACAACAGCAATTGCACTGGTAAACACACATACAACAGCACATTTAAACCTTGAGGAATACATATTCTCTCCCTTCCTTCCTTCCTTCCTTCCTTCCTTCCTTCCTTCCTTCCTTCCTTCCTTCCTTCCTTCCTTCCTTCCTTCCTTCCTTCTTTCCTCTCTCTTCCTTCAGTCCTTTTCTTGCTTTCTCTTCTCTCTGTTCTTCCCCCTTCTCTCCCTTTCTCTTTTTGTATCCATACTGGGTCTCTAATTTAAATCCTCTTATTCTCACTTGTCTTTTTTGCTCAAGGCTGACACTCTGCCACTTGAGCCATTCCCCCCATATTATTCACAAGTATACCTGAAACACTATAAAATTTTGCCACAGAATGGGCAACAAAGCAAAGTTCTACAAATTTCAAAGAACTGAAATCACATAGAATATTCTGTGATCACAATATAGTTAAGTTAGAAGTCAATAATAGATGAGTTACTGTAAGAGTCATCTAGAAATAAATACATATTTAAGTAAACTGTGACTCCACGAGAACAAATTCAAAATTGTTAGCATAATTAAAGTGTCATATTCCAATTCTGAACATATTTTCAATTCAAATACAATGAAATACCACAGCATTTGGGAAACAAGGACAAGAGTCAAATTTTGTGGAAGTTTCGGGCTTAAAAATTACATTTTCAAAAGAGAACTCGAAAAATCAATGAACTGTGCATTTATCTCTAAAATCCAGGAAGTAACAAAATTAAGTCAGAGAAAATAAAAAATAAAGTGAATAGTAAAGCTGATATAGGAATAAACAATAGAGAAAACACTAAAATTCAGATATTTTTAATTGAGGAGATTAATAAAATAAAAAACTACAATAGTCTTAAGGAAATGGCACAAAAAGCAGCATCTTTAATAAAAAATTATCACTATACATTTTGCAAACATGAAAAAGTATACAGGACAATATAATGAATATTTTCCAGATTGTTCTAGATCCCAAATATCTCCAAATAGTCTAATCTAAACTTTTTCATATTCCTTGATTGAACTCATTCTGATTATGCTATGGAAATTAGGTTCATCCAGGTGCAGGTAGCTCATGCCTATAATCCTAGATACTAAGGATGAGATCTGAGGATACTGGTTTAAAGCCAGCCAGAGCAGAATAGTCCATGAGACTCATTACCAATTAACCATCAAAAAGCAGGCAAAAGTAGAACTGCCTTGACTGAAAAAGCCAGGCCCCAACTTCAACTGGAATACTTGCACAAAACAAAAACAAAATAAAAAATCTATAAAACTTGAACTAAAAAATAGTTGATTACTATGTTCTTTATTGTTAGTCTTTGAATTTAATTGTAAATTTAGTCAAACACTAACAAAGAAACTAACCCACTCTTCCAGAGAATAGGAAACAGTAATGCACTGTTTATTACTATAAGACTTTTAAATCAACTGCAAGCAAAGTAAAACCAATAATATGTATTTGCTAGTTTACCTAGAAATTCAAAGTCAATACAATATTAAAATAGTGATTAACAAAATTCACTGTTAACATAAAAAGAAATAAATAGAAAAGAGCATCTTATAAAATTCTGCTACCATTTGTAATGTAAAACTCTTAGCAAGCTAAACCTTAATTCACCATAGGGCACTATAGAACAAGCCAGCTTAAAGAGAAGCCCTATACTAAAACAGCAACTTAACCATCTACGGAGTAGAATAAGAATGCTAGCAAGCACTAATTTACTATTATTATTGACATCAAATTGCTGTTTAATATTAATATTTTGCAGAATCAAGGTAGCAAGGTAAGTTAAAGAATATAAAACAGTGGATAAAAATAAGAAATAAAACTTATTTACACACAAATTTAACTATGTACATAGAAAATCCAAGAAAATATACATGTAAGTTTAAGAATTTGTACGTATGGTATGAGATGTTGCATTAAGATTAACATAATTGATTTATAAACAGTAATTTATGTCAGAAACAAATATTTGAAAACAGCCTAAGAACTTGACAGTTTCATATTACTTAAATGTTATAATTAAGTACATTTATGGCAACAAACATAAAATATGTAGGTTAAATTTAACTGAAAATATGATCAGGATCTCCATAAAAACAGACTGGAAAAGAAAAAAGAAAAACTGCACTGACAAGCACTGTGGAGAGGCATTGAAACCCTAAAGAAATGTAGGACTATGTTGTGTGTATGGGATGGAAGGCTCACATTTGTAAATATGCCAATTTCCCTCAAATATTTACAGAGCTCATACAATTGAAATCATTATAGTGTGTGTGTGTGTGTGTGTGTGTGTGTGTATGTATGTATGTGTGTGTGTGTGTTTCTGGGAAAGTTTATTTTGTAATGTCCAGAAACCAATTTACCCTAGTTATCACTAACTCATGACAAGGCAGTTGTTGCATATTCAGGATTTTTTTAGCCAGTTTTTAAACCAACAATGCCTTAAAATTAGACATTGTAAAAATACTTACCCCACAAAAAAGACCACTTGCTATCATTCAAAGTTCTGCCCCCCACACATAAGTTAGCAGCATAACAATGAGTTTATTCTCAAATTTATAGGAAAGAAAATAAAAATAACAAAAGAGTCACACTTAAAGTTACCTAACACATTACTGTAAAATTTGTATTTGCAACCTATTATTTATCAAACATGGAAAATTATCCCACACACTACATATGATAACTTGAGGAGTCCATTCATGAGGGGTCAATCATGCCCAGTGTATAATTTGTCTGTCCTCTCAGCTCTATTCTTCACCATGGACCAGACTGATGACATGTTGCAGGCAGAAATCAGCCAGCATCTGGTTGTACAGGACTCTGCTCCTCTGCTTAAAGCCCATGGTGAAAGGCCAACTACTTCTAGAGCTAGACAGAACTAGGTCCCAAGCCTCTGGTCACAGCATGGCAGAGGTCACAGGTAGAAACCCAATACTAAGTAGAGGCTATATAGTTACTTCAGGAATGCTTCAAGAGCTGGAGGTGTGGCTCAAGTAGTAGAATGCCTGCCTACTTAGCAAGTGTGAGGTCCTGAGTTCAAATTCCACTACTGAAAAAAAAACTAGAAAATTGACAACCTAAGGTCAATCTGCTATAATAGTACAAGTGCTAATTCTTACTGTCTATCTTATTGGTCTTTGCTTGCTTGCCTTACTCCTTAAAATAGCCATCTGAACCAGTTTATTCAGATTTTAAGATTGATTCTCGACCTAATTTTCTTACATAGGAACTTAATAATAGAACTTTATGGTAGGTTTATCTTGTGTGCTACTGTTCATGTCACATCTAAATAGGATATAATCCTAATCAAAAAAGGGGACAGTGTTAGGGGAAAATAAGAAAACCTCTGTTACATTAATATTTTTTCTCACTTTCTCTCTTTCTCTGCCTGGCCCTCCCTTTCCCTCATGTACACACAAACTGGTTTTTCTTTATAACTGCAATACTAATAATACCATTTTTTAAATGAAGTATCTAGAAAGCATAACTAAAATGATTCACTTATCTGAACAAGAATTCTATACTTTTTATGTCAACCAATAATTTATTAGTTTACTATTACATAGCCAACACTGTTAGTATTTCTGAGAATAAAAATATACATTATGCTCCGTGGTCTAAGTATGTGTCCACTGGCAGCATTGAAGTATGATGTTTTATAACTACACACATATTTGATAGTACAGACCACCTGTGCTATGCTATGATAGAATTGCAATGCTGACAAGAACTCGTTCTTCAGGATGATGTATGGTTATTTTTGCTGTTCCATGGGCAAAGAATTAATTTGGAATTAACTAATTAAGGGGTTAATTTACTATTAGCCAAAACTGGCACCAAATCTTCTGATGGCTAACCTTGTGCCATTTTTTCATGTACTAGCTCCTAAAGCTTTGTAGAGGTACTGAACACACAGTAGGTATGTAGTAATTAACTAAAGATTTTAAAACGCCTAAAATAAGTAAAAATAACTCCATGCAAGGCAGGTTGATTTAATTGATTATCAAAAGTATTCATTGTCTTAATTCACTCTGATTAAGAACAAATGAAGATCATTGGATCAAGCTGAGCCTGATCTGAGGACTTGGACGAAAGAGGCTTATTGGGGAAGTAAGCGCAGGCACCACGAGTAAGAAGGGAGAAATATCAAAGGCTCAGTCTGGCTGGAATATAGCAAGGGGTAGAGAAGGCTTGCCTACTATATACCAGGCTCTGGATTTAATCTCTAGTATCAAAAAAAGAAAGACAAAACACAAAAAACAAAAATGTGGTTCAATATCGAGTCACGATGGAAGGTCAATATAAACGTTTAGTTACCAAGATCACTGCTGTGGGACATAGAGGTTTGATTTGCCAAACCACCTGACAGGTGGTCTGAGTGTGCCAGAGGTAGGAGGCTGATGCCTTCAGGGCTCTCTTTTATCCAGTGGTTGGACACACTCCTCTCAGGGTCAGTAAAGACCTGCACTTCTCAGTTTATGTCTGTAGTACAGGTTTCCTAGGTAGAGAACAGCCTGAGTCAGAAAGCAGAAGGCAAGCCCATGAACCAATCTGTCTCATCTAGAGGCAGCTGAAATTAGGTGGGCCAATGGGAAGTGATGATGTACAGTGTACACATTTGTATACAGGTAGGTGCTACAGTCACCTGCTTTGAATAAGAGTTTAAGAATGTCTTTCAAAAGCATGCAATAAATAGTTTCACCTTTTAATATCTAGTCAAATAACATTGACATGTCTGTTTATCAAGAAATTTGACTGATTTTGATTGATTTAAGCCAACTTATGTTTTTTAAAAAATATTTCTATTATCTTTAAGTAGTTGCACAAAGGAGTTGTCATTCAACAAAAGTCAATGAATGCAATGCATCTTGATCAGTGTCACTCCTTTCATCATTCTCACCCACCTCCTGACCCTCTCCTTCCCTCATTTTCTTTTGTAAGATATACATTAATTTTTTTCTGCATTTCCTCCCTTCTTCTCTTAGTCTACCCTCTTCTCCTTGACCCTTCTGCACTCCTTTCAAGTACTCATTTTCTAGTGTTTATTTTGTTAAACTATGATTATGTCTTTATAAGTTATCACATTGAGTTCTCCCCTAAATCTACTATACTTCAATTAATACACTTATGTACACTTGTGTCCACGCAAGGTAGTTAATTATAAATTTATGCACCAATCCTAGCTTCCATATTCAACAGAATACGTGCATCCTTTGTCTCTTACTTCACTTAACATAATTTTTTCCAGGTTCTTTTATTTCTTTGCAAATGATGCAACACCTTTCTTTCTAATGGATGAATAAAATTCCATTGCTTATATATGCCACATTTTCTTGATTCGTTTATTGATTAAGGGCATCTGGGCTGACTCTACCTAGGCTATGTTGAAAAGCACTGCAGTGAACATGGTTATGCTGGTGGCTTTACTGTAATCTTGTATGTAATCTTTGGGTTAAGTTCCCAGGAGTGGCATTGCTGGATCATAGGATAGCTCTATGATTTGTTTTTTGAAGAATCTCCATAACACTTTTCAAAGTGGTTGAACAAGTTTGCATTCCCACCAACAGTGTATTAGGATTTCCTTTTGAACACATCCCCTCCAGCATCTATTATTATTTGCATTCTTGGTGAAAGCTTTTCTAACTGGGGTGAGGTGAAATCTAAGTGTTGTTTTGATGTGCATTTCCATTATGGCCAGAGATGTCCAGCATTCCTTCATGAATCTTTTGACCATTTTTACTTCTTCTGAGAAGTCTTTGCTTAGCTCATTAGGCCATTTATTAATCAGGTTGCTGATTCTTTGTAGGTTTAGTGTCTTAAGCTCTCTGTATATTCTGGACATTAGGCCAATGTCTTTTTTTTTTTTTTTTTTTTTTTTTTTTTTTCTCAAATTTTTATTTTCAAACTGACGTACAGAGAGGTTACAGTATCATACGTTGGGCGTTGGATACATTTCTTGTACTGTTTGTTGCCTTGTCCCTCATGCCCCCCTCGCCAATGTCTTTTGTATAGCTGACAAAAATCTCCTCCTATTGTGTAGGCTGTCTTTTTGCTTCTTAGCTATATCTTTTGTAAGGCATAAACTTTTTAGTTTAATAAAGTCTCATGTATCGAGTTGTCTTTGATTTGCTATGCTTCTGCATCTTTACTTAGAAAGTCCTTGTCTGTGCCAAGGAGTCTTAATGGTTTAATGTGGTCAAATTTGAAACAAAAATGGAAGATACTCTATCTCACAGGTAGAAATCTTTCTCTAATCTGAATCTGTTAATGGAATTGGATGCATGTACACATACTCATTAAATGTTTATAGAACACCTGTTCTATAACAGGGGGTATTTACAGTTTTGAATCTGACATGAACCCTACCTCCAGTCAGATTCATCACATCATAAGACATTGCTGGGCATTACTGATGCCGCAGACAATAGCAAAGGCAGCACACTGGGGTGGGCCAGATGCTCAGAGGACAGGTCCAGATGCAGGGTTTGGGAAGTCCAGGCGACCAGAGAGAAGAGGATCTCTGGAGGGTATAGTAACAAGCAGTAGATGATGGGTGAGTCAGATATGTACAATACTAAACAACAGGGATGACATAAGAAGTTAGGAGCCTCACAACACATTATGCAGAAGAACATGTTAAAAAAAAAAAAAGAAAGGCAGGCAGCTGTTTGGTATCAGCAGGTAGCAGGACTAGAGGCTGGGCTGGTTACCAAGAATATGACTCAGGCACAGAGATCAAGAATATTTTTAAGTCTGCAAGAACACTTCAAGATGTTGGAAGCTGTACCACAAATACAAAATCTCAGTGGCCTATTGTCACATAATGCCTTTCTTTCTCAAGTTTCATGTCTATGAGGGGTTGGCTGGGATCTCTATTCCATGTGAACCCCACTCTAGAAACAGGCTAACTGCTCAGCCACCACCTGAGAAATTACCTAATGCTGTGACAGGGAGAAAGAAAAGTAGAACGAAGTCCAACAAGGCTTTAAAGTTTCAATGACTCACACTCCTTTTGCCTACAGTTTATTATTATTACCTAAAGTGAATCCTACATTCTAAACTAACCAATCAGACTGGAAAATAGGATACTTTTTAAAAATTAATTTTATTGTAAAAGTGGTATACAGAGGGGTTACAGTTACACAAATAAGGTAATGAGTGAATTTGTTCTTGAACAGTGTTACCTCTCACTCATTTTCTCCCACTTTCCCTCCCCAACCCCCACCCCGTCCCACCCCCGCCAAGTTGTACAGTTTATTTCCAACATAGTCTTGTATCACTTTTGTATTGGTGAACCCTTTGTCCTTTGTCTTACCATTTTGTGATTCCCCTTCCCTTTCCCAAAGCAGAAAAACATATATACAGGACACAGGGTCCCAAAATCAAAAGTAGTGACAACAGGGGATAAATCAAAGGGAAAAAAAAAGAAAAAAAACTTTGCACAGTATATTACAAAAACAAAGAAACAGTCTTAGAGTTCATTTTGATTAGCATCATTTTGTGTGGTAATATGTACATAGCCATTAAGCTATTGTGATCCTCTGTTAGGACTATCCTACACATACACTAATTATTACAAATGAGGAAAACCATGGAGTATGTTTTTGGGGTTTGGCTTACTTCACTTAATATGATTTTTTCCAAGTCCTTCCATTTCTTTATGAATGGGGTGATGTCATTCCTCCTAATGGAAGCATAGAATTCCATTGTGTGTGTGTGTTTGTGTGTGTGTGTGTGTGTGTGTGTGTATACAATGAACATAGTTGTGCTGGTAGCTTTTAATGTGGCCTTGTTTGTGATCACTTGGATAAATGCCCAAGAGTGGGATTGCTGGGTCACAGGGAAGCTCTATGTTTAGTCTTTAAAGGAACCTCCACACAGCTTTCCAGAGTGGTTGAATCAGTTTACATTCCCACCAACAGTGTAAAAGCATGGACTTTTGGCCACATCCTCTCCAGCATCTGTTATCATTTATTTTCTTGATAATGGCCATTCTAACTGGGGTGAGGCGGAACCTCAATGTTGTTTTGATTTGCCTTTCTTTTATGGCCAGAGATGTTGACATTTCTTCATGTGTCTATTGACTATTCTTATTTCCTCTCCAGAGAAGCCTCTTTTTAATTGTTTAGCCCACTTATTAATGGGGTGGTTGTTTCTTTGTTATTGGGGGTTTAATTTTTTTAGGTCTAGGTATATTTTTTATATGAGGCCCTTGTATGTTATATAGCTATTCAAGGTAGTCTCCCACTTGGTGAGCTTTCTATTTATCTTGCTAGCTATGTCCTTTTTGCCATGCAGAAGCTCTGCAATTTAATGCAGTTCCACGTTTCCAGCCTTTCTTTGATTTGTTGTGTTTCAGGATCCTTATTTATGAAGTTTTGACTGTGCCAAGGAGCCCTAGTGTTTCCCCTATCCCTTCCTGTAATATTTTCAGAGTATCTGCTCTTGCCTTGAGGTCTTTGACCCACTTGAATTTATTCTTTTGTGGATATATTTTTGGACCTCTCAAATGAGGTGCTGAAATGGGCTCTCTCCTTCCTAGAGCTCCATAATAGAAGTGAAGATGTTGCATCATCTGCCCAAGATAAAGGAGCTAAGACCCAATGGGAGGGAGGAGAGGAATGCAGGGCTTATGGAATCTATTATCCACAGCAGCTCACCTTGGACAAGGGCTTGTAGCTTCATTCCTACAACACCAGCCTCTTTGTTCTAACCTTCAGATGACACAAGGATCCAAGCCCAGATTTCTGCAAAGTGAGTCAACAATGCTCACTGCATTTAGGTTGACTTGCTTACTCCTGTATTTATAATTGAGATGAGGTGGGCAACAAAACAAGAATTATGAGCTCTATTATAGCAAAATGTATTAGCCTCTCTCTACAAAGTGGAAAAGGGGTGTGATAGATTCTAGCAATAAGGGAATGAAACAGAACCAGATGACACAAACTCAACAACCTAGATAAGTCTATTTAAAACTATTGAGGTTCACTTTCCTCATTAACAGGGGTATGAATACACATTTCACAGGGTAGCTATTATTCTGTAATGAGATGGCCTTAATAAAGTGTCTGCTATCCTGCCAGGAGTCTGGCATTACTCTCTCACCATGCCTTACCTCATGCACAATTGCCCTCACCTGCCCTGCACATGGTGCCATGTCTGTCACACGTGTGGAAGCAGAGTGAAGAGACCCACTCCTGCTAGGCATCTGGTGAGCCATACAGATACAAC
Source organism: Perognathus longimembris pacificus (assembly GCF_023159225.1). Lineage (NCBI taxonomy): Eukaryota > Metazoa > Chordata > Mammalia > Rodentia > Heteromyidae > Perognathus > Perognathus longimembris. The sequence continues at coordinate 65,721,924 of NC_063165.1, forward strand.
ATAAGTACTGAGCTCACAATGACTCAGGAAAAAGTGAGTTCTCTCCATAAATGGCTGAACTAATTTTGGCTAACTTTTCTAGGGAAATATATGGTAAATGTTGTTTTCTACAACATGTTACATACCAAGATTCTTTGCAGTATGTCACAATGAAGTCTCCTCTGCATCCCATCCCCACTTACCTCACAAATTGTCAACTGATTGATTCTCTTTCACCAAACATAACTTAAACTTACTCCTCACAATCTCTCTTGCTTCTTCCAACCATTTTCCTAAAATGGTATTTTAAAGGTAAGCATAGGGGATAAAGACAATGAAATGAAACCACATACACATACATATATAAATATATAACACAATACATACAACTAACATGGTATTATAAAGATTATGTATGCTTATAATATGTGTATAATATGATTGAAATTAGAACTGTTTGGAATTGAGGGAGAGAAAGACAGAAAAAGAATAGTGAAAGATAAATGATATTACAATACGTTATGTCTATTTGTGAATATGCTATAAGGACACTAAGTGAAAGCTGTTAAACAATAAGGGTAAGAAAGTCAGGAAAAAGAAAAGCCATAGATGGTCTTATTCAGTCTAAAATACAATACATGCATCTCTGAGATACCATTGTGAAGCCTTTGTAAAATTAATGTGCACAAAAAAATGACAGAAAATAAACTAGGTTCTATTAGGGGCTTGTACAGTGGGAGGGGCGTGCACCATGGGAGAGGTGTGTACTGTGGGGGAGGCGTGTACAGTGGAAGGGGCGTGTACAGCAAGAGGGTCATGCATAGTGGGAGGGGCGTGTATAGCAGGAGGGGCGTGCACAGTGCAATAGCAGAGTACCCATGGAGAAGGGGAATGATGATGAATATGTTGAAGTATTTTCCTTACATGTAAGAAAATAGAGTAATAAATACTGATGAAAATGTTTTAGGGTGGAGTCATGAGGGAGAGTAATGAAGGGGTAAGTTTGACCAGGGTTCATTGTATGTATATATGGAAATGCCAGAATGAAACCCCTTTTTAATCAATTATATGCTAATAAGTGTTAATGTATTTAAATAAAATAAAAAACAGCAAAAAAAAAACCACCCTAAAAATAAAGGAATGAAACCAGACAGCAAAATCCTCTAGCATAACACTTGACATAGTGAATTAAAACAAAGGGAAGATAAAATCTAATAAAAATAATTACCAACAGCAAACAGAATAAAGGTTGTAACCACTTGCTTATTCTGTTTCAACGCAATGTATGAGAAAAAGCAGAAGACCATTATAACAAACCTAGTTTATAGCGGGGCTTTGCCTGCATACACTACAGTCTCATGAGCGCCTCCTGTCCGCCAATGAGGAGACATACAGACTGAGATGAGTGGAAGGCTCAGAGAAGAGGTAGAAGAGCTCAGTAGAAGCAGAAACGAGCCCAAAGGCTATTGTTTTCCTGGTCTCCATTCTGAAGAAGGGCTGATATTTAAAAAGGATTGCCTCCATGATGATGGCAGGGAAATTTGGACAAGACATTTAATAAGACCTTCAAAAAGAGAGCCCAGACCTGTTATCAAACAGGTCTCAAATGTTTTCATTCTACTATTCCTCACCTTTCTACCATCAAGTGAAGAAAAATAGATCAAGAAGTATTCCAGGGGCTGGGAATATGGCCTAGTGGCAAGAGTGCTTGCCTCCTACACATGAAGCTCTCAGTTTGATTCCCCAGCACCACATATATGGAAAACAGCCAGAAGGGGCGCTGTGGCTCAGGTGGCAGAGTGCTAGCCTTGAAGAAGCCAGGTAGCTCGGGCCCTGAGTCCAAGGCCCAGGACTGGCCAAAAAAAAAAGTATCCCAACTCTCAAATTACAGCTGGGAAATGGAGGGTTATTGTTCTGAAATTCAGAAGACAAAGAAGAATTTAGCAATATGAATCTAGAACCAGTAAATTCTGGACAGAAGTCTCATGTTGCACACAGGCAAGAGAAGGCACGACAGGGTAGCTATGGGAACAAGAGATAGCTGATACCCTGCATAAACTTCCACAAAAAAATGCAATAGGTATGACAGAGCACAGCCCACCAAATACAGGTGGAAAACCCATTCTTGAAGAAAAGAGAATCTTAAAGAAATGTAGAAAATGCTCACAAGAGACATTAGTCATAGAAAAATCCAGTAAGAGCATGAGTGCAGGAAAACCAAGGTCAAACAGACGATAAAAAAGTGCGGTCAAAAAGTCTATTTAACTTGTTGGAGCAACTCCCTAATTCTATGCACTTGTTTTTAACTTTGGATTCAAGTATTCCTTTGCAGCCATGTAATGTGTAAAGTATATCCAGATGTAGTGATGGCAAAGGATCTAATGAAGTTACAGCTCACTTGGAATGTTTGGAACAGGTCTAGCCACAAAAGAAATAGGTCTTCCTTTGCTTTCTTATGTGAAATTGGGACCCTGTGGGGTAAGGAATTTCAAGGAAGACTAGGAAGGAGAATCACAGGAAGATTTCAAATGTGGTGTTAATCTGAGGTGGGGAGTCACCCTGCCTTTGCTTACTTTACAAAATGTTTCAAAGCCAGGCACTGGTGGCTCACACTTGTAATCCTAGCAACTCAAGAGGCTGAGATTTGGGGATCATATTTTGAAGCCAATTAACTACTAAATATCTGTGACTGAAGCAGTAGAACACTAGCCTTGATCAGAAAAGCTCAAGGACAGCGCCCAGACCCAGAGTTTAAGCCTCAGTAGCAGCACAAGAAAAAACAAAAAATGCTTCTAACTGTTCAGAATGTCATCTCTCTGATGAGATACTGCTCTAAACGGCTGTTTGGCTATTATAGCAAAAATAAAATAAGCATCTCTCTCTTTTGTGTGTGAATGTGGGGAGGGCTCATTTATATGAGGAATAAAGGATCTAAAGTTTTATAAAAATGAAGATGAAACTAGTACTGATAACTAATACCAAGTACTAGTACTAAGTACTAATTTTCACTAAGTTCCAGATAATAATTCTCACTTAATTCTAAGGACATTATAGATGAGGTTCATCGCTGCCAAGAATGGTGTAATGGAATGCATCCATTCTGGTTATGAAGCTCAACATTTGTATACTGTCTTCACTTCTCAGTTGAACCCTAGGCATTCTTTAAATTGCTAACTGGACATCTCTGCTTAGCTTTCCAAAGGAACTGAAACCCAATATGGCTAAAACCAACCATTTCCCCTGCCCGGATTTCCTGCCCTGGCTTCCCAGGCCAGCAGTTTAGAAGAAACTCCTCAAAATCTTTCATGGTTCTCACATCTAATAATATCAGATGCTGTCAGTTCTCTCTAACCCTTCCCTTCTCACCACCTTAATTCAGGCCCTGTTAATTTTGTTTCTAGAATTACTAAACTACCTCCAGGAGGCTTACTTTCCTGGGTCTCTCTTACCTCTACCTACTAAGATGTGATTCTAAAAGACAGATCCAGCAGACATCTCTAGTCGCTAAAGCTAATTCATTGAGTCCTAGGTTCATGGAGATTCTTTCACTTCCCAGACCTGTCAAGTTTTTCACACTTTTCACATGAAACCAATAGCCTTCCACTTAGCTGCACATTCGAATCAGGCAAGGAAAGTATTAACTGCTCCCCAACATACACAGCATACAACATAAATGAGCTCTGGAGCTCATTTGAGATTAATTAAATCACAACTTAATTAAATCATTTGCCTCATGCCCAAGCCCCTGACTACACAGAGAAAACAAAGCTGAAAGTCACTGTATTACATAAAGAATAGATATTGGTCTTAACACTGTTTTTTTTAGTAACTACCTCCTCATGTGCTTCACATTAGAGGACTAAGAGTGGACAAGAGTCATTTGGCTCCTTGCTACGCAAATGCTGATGTTGGGGAACTGCAGCCTCAGGAAGTTGTCAGAAGTGCAGAGTCCCAGGTACCATTTCAAGAGCCCTAGGTAAGTTACATCATGTTGAAAGTTGAGCTATATAGCTCTCTAGCTAATTAGTTTTAATTCTGGAATGGATCTACATTCCATAACTAAGTCAACAAAGCCTCTTTTCTCAATTTAAGATCTTCTGTAGCCCCATTATATCAGGACATGTTAAATGATAATACATTTAAGAGAGGAGATGCTATGAGGTAATATGTTGGTCATAGACTTTGACTGTTATGGAAAGTGGATTTAAATCCTAGTTTCAGCACATTAACTGTGGTGAATGGAGTACTGTTGGAGGTAGAAAATTAGTGGGTAGGTGGAAAAGGAAAGGCAAGAGTAAGAGTGATGGGTGTATATTAAAGAAGTTCCTTTAAATATAAATACCATAATAAAACCCACTAAAAATTTAAAAGGAGTGTTGAAAACACAGAGAAGGATTAAGAAAGAGTAATATAAATAGGGTATATTTGGTCAAAGTACACCATATGCATATTATAAGTCTCTCTCTTTCTCTCTCACACACACACACATACATGTGTACACACAACTCCTAATTGAGGAGAAATTCAATGAACCAGTAAAAAGACATATATGAAACTGAGGAAAATATGTTTATAGAAGTGTAGTGTTATAAACTTATTTGGAAAAGACATGAACTGATAGGAAATTGTCTGAAATCGCTAAATATTCCAAGAGAGAACTTAAAATGGCCAATAAATAGATCTTTAAACTTTTACCAAAGAAATAGAGATAACACATGATCTTTCTAGATCATTGTTGAGATTTTAAGAAAAACTAGGCACTGGAAAAATACAGAAAAAAAACCAAACATTAAGATGCATGCTCATGAATATATATTTAAAAGAAAAATACCATATGAATTCTTCTTTATAGAGTCTGAGTTTATACATTCCTTGACAATTATCTTTTTATTTATTAAGGTTTTAATTTTCATAAATATAGAATTATATACCATGTAATTTTAATTTATAAATTTATCTTGTAATTATCATCTCTTTTCCATTTGTTTATCCATTTCTGTTTTTCCATTTGTTTTTTTTCCTAACCAACAGACTGAAGTTTGTTTATTTTATAGACCTATTCAAAGAATAGGCTTCAGGATTATAAATTCAATCATTATTCTTCTTTCTACTTCAATAATTCCTATTTTATTGTTCATTAAAGTCTTCATGTTTTTTCATGCTTCTTTGGTTGCTTTTCAAAGTCTGCATTCAAAATGTTTAAGGAGATGGAAATGCTAATTACCCTGATTTGATCATTACACATTGTATACATGTATCAAATTATCACACTGTAGCCCATAAATATGTATAATTAAAAATAAAATTCTGAAAATAGAATTCTTGATTAATCTTTCCTTCTGGTATATTAAAATAACAAAAAATTATAAGTTTTCTTCCATGTAAATTAAAAGCTATGACCTATAAATTATAGTATATTGATTTTATTGGTCCCTTAAGTTTTTAGTTCACTGACAACCATTTTCAACTATCATCTTTTTATAAATATTTTTACTTTTATCATCTTTAATTTTTAATTTTGCTGTATCATTGTTAAAGTATAAATATCCATATGTTTTCTGCCTCCTATTTAAATTTTCCTTGCAACCTAGGCTATGAGCTATTTTCATACCTTTCTCTTGATGTTCAGAAAATAGGTATCCTCTAATCTGTGGAAGATGGCGTTTCATGATTATTTAAAGTAGGTGACCAGCCATAATGTTTAAATCTCAATGACACACACAAAAACACTTCTAAATTTGTAGTTTTTAATCTAGAATTTCTGAGTTTATTGGTTTATGGATTTCACTATCATTCTAATGAGGGCACATGTGGCATCATTGCTGTAGTTGCCTTGTATAGCAAACACTTCAACACTGTAAAGCATGAGTCTCTCACTTCCTTGTCGATTACTTCCCTCATCGTTCCACTTTCTAGAAGATATTGGAAGGCAATTGCCTATATCTTTCTATAAACAAGCAGAAGCTTTAATGTATATTGTTTTAATCTGATAACTGTTGTTTAATGGTGGCATTTAATTAGATTGTTACAAGCAGTAAATATTTGGATAGCTTTGTAATTATGTGTATGCATATATAATTGTCATTGTAAAGGTGATGTATAGAGGGGTTACAGTTACATAAGTCAGGTAATATATACATTTTTTTCAACAGTGTCATCCCTTACTTCTCTCATATTGTTTTACTATTTTATTACAGATTTTGTTGGAATGACCTTTATAATTGATCATGATTATTTTATAATGTTTTGCCTTTTATGTCACATCCCAAAACATATTATTAAAAATAAGATCATTTATTTAAGTCAAATATTGAGTGTCCAGGATTTATCACAAGGCTGGAGTGAATTGTTAAACAAATAAAAATGATTCTTGTTTTCAGGGCACTTTTCTCCTTAGAAGATATGAAAAAGCAAATAAAAACTAACAAGAATTTTTTTTGGCCAGAGGCAATGCTATAAATAAATTAATCATAGCGTGCAGGCAAGGCCTATGTGTTAATGAGAAAGAGCCAGTTATGTAAGGGTCGGCAATGATCCTTCTGATACAAGACGTCAGTATGTCCTCCTATCATAGTGCATCTCACCACGAGGTGAGAAAGAGATGTGAACTGATTAGAGAACATTTTTAAATTGATTTGTCAAAGTGATGGGGTTACAGAGAACTTTTTTTTTTTTTTTTGTCAGTCATGGGCCTTGAAATCAGGGCCTGGGTGCAATTCCTGAACTCTTCTGCTCAAGGCTAGTGTCTACTACTTTGAGTCACAGGGCCACTTCCAGTTTTCTGGTAGTTAATTCGAGATAAGAATTTCAAGGTCTTTCTTGCCCTGCTGTCTTTGAACTGTGTTCCTCAGTTCTCAGCTTCCTGAGTAGCTAGGATTATAGGCATCAGCTACCAGTGTCCAGCTTGATAGTAAAAATTTTAAGTGGAAGAAGCTAGAATATTATTACGTCATAGAAAAAGTGGTAAAATATGTCATGGTAAGTAGGACATTATAAATCACAATAAAGATTGTGGGTTTTAAATGAGATACAAAGGTACTAGAGATTGTGTGTATGTTTGGATATAGAGATTTGATGGATTGGATTAGGGTAGTGGTGAAGGCAGAAACAGAATCAAACAGAATATTTAGGTTTTTATTCTCTCTCCACATTTAGGTACATTGTGATGTTTATTGAGATGTAAATGTTTGGGCTGCATATGAATTATGAATCCTGTTTTGATTAATTTAAATTTGAGGTGCCCATTGCCTACCCATATATAATATCTATTAATGAATTAAGAGAAATGTAAACACAAATTTAGAGTTCTGAGAAAATTTTTAAACATCAATAGAGGTATATTCATGATTAATCATCATACCTGCAAAGACCAGGTGCCTCAGTGAAAGTCCTCACATGGGACACCCCAGAACTAGGAGATTTTCAATTCTAGTTAAAGCATATAACATAAACTATTGTTTTTGTCCTAAGATGATTTTTTTCTACCTTTCCAGGACTCAAGAGGTGTTTCCCCCCCCCCCCCACCACCACCATCTTACTTGGTATTTTTGGTTCGTATCTGTGGGAATTAAAAGGAAAATCATTGAATGCTTACCTCTAATAGTCATCTTGAACTAGATATCCATTTTAGAGGAGTTTATTTTGAGACTCTAAAGTCATTTGAGTGATGATAATCCATACAATACCATACTAAAAAGAAAATTTATCCAAGAAGAGTTTATTGGCCTTATACTCACATAAGTAACTTTCGTGAGCTCTTCCTTTAAAGCGAAGCTCAAGTTAGCACTTGCAGTATGAATGAAAAGGCCAGGTAGATGACTCTTCAAGCTCTGTAGTATCAAGCTTTACTGAAAATGAATTTGGGGCACAGAAGCCACCAAGAAGGCTTTCAAAGCATGGTGTTGTGGTCACCCCAACTACTACCCATCAGCAGTTAACTTTTTCTCTTCTTTAATAATCAATTTTAACTTTTTCTCTTCTTTAATAATCAATTTTAAATTATCATATGTGCCTCACTCGGTTCAAAAATCAACTCAAGATTTATTAAAGACCTCAATAGAAGACCTGAAACTTTGAGACTACTACAGAGAAAACACTTGAAGGTAGATAATGACTTTCTGAGTAGGACTCCAATTGGTCAAGAAACAAAAACAATTGACAAATGGGATTGTATTAAAAAGCTTCTGAACAGCAAAGGAAACAATTACTAGATTGAAGATGCAGTCTACAGAATGAGGCAAAAATCTCTGCTAACTATTCATCTGGTAGAGGATTAATATCCAGCATATATAAAAAATTCAAACATTAACATAATCCAGTCAATAGATAGGCAAATAGGCTGCAGTGACACTTCTTTAAAAGTACAAATGAACAATAAATACAAGTAAAAATGTCAAACATTGTTATCAGTCAGGAGAATGCAAATCTAAACATTAAGATTTCATCTCACCCTAGTGAGAATGGCCATCACCAAGAAAATAAACAACAAATGCTGGTGAAGATACAGGTGCAGGAAGAAAGAACTTTTATATGCTGCTAGTAGGAATGTAAATTAGGCTAGCCATTATGGATACCAGTATGGAGGTTCCTTAGAAAACTAAAGACAGAAACAGCAAATAATACTATTATATGACTCCTGGGAATCTATGTGAAAGATTGTAAGTAAATTGCATATCCATATTTATTGCAACATTATTTATAATAGCCAAGCAGTGGAATCAGTCTAGATTCCAGTCAACTGATTAAAGAATAAAGACAATGTGAAATGTTAAAATATAAAGGAGAAAGAATATATGTATGTGTATATATTCATATATATATATATATATATATATGGAGAGAAAGAGAGAGCGAGCGCAGTGAAATAGGTTTCAGCCACAAGGAAAGACAAAATCATGTTTTCAGGAAAATGGATGAAACTGGACGTCATCATGTTAAGCAAAATATGCCATACTCAGAGTATTACTGAATGTTTCCCCTAATATGCAGATCTAAAGAAAAGATCTAAAAAGAAAACAAATATATCAAAAGTGTTAAAGGCAAACTGTGTGTGGAAAACCAGCAAGATGAGCAAAAGGAGAGATTAAGAAGATGGGGCGATAAAATTGAAGGACATCAGTTGCATATGTAAAAATAAAATATTGAAACCCATCAGAAATTGTTTAAAAAATGGGGAGTAATAAGAAAAAGAAATAGAAGAGATGAATATAATCAAAGTATATTAAATGCACATATGCAATGATCACAATGGAACACCTTTGGGCAATTAATATATGGTAATAAAAATGAAAGAAAACAAGTTTGTTCACATCTATACCATACAGCACAGAGCAGGCATTTCGTAAAGATGTCTAGATATCTGTAGGAATAAGTGATGCTAATTGGTGTCAATTTCACTTCTTAGGTCCTGGTCAACTTTTCATAGAAGTACCTGCGATGTCTGGCATTAATACGACCTCACCCATGCCAACACATTCTTATCTTTGAGTTTCTCTTCTCCCTTCCCACTACTGAACCAACCCCAAAATATAAGGCTCATTTGGAGCTTGATATTTCCATCAATTGTAATATTTCTCCAAAGAAATGGCTGACTTTTACATAATTTTCAGTTTTTTGGCATTACCCAATTTGTCAGAGCAAAACTTTTCCTCATTACGTTTTCCTTGGTAAAAAGAGCTAATCTTTTTAAGGTTTTTATTTACTTTTCAGTGTACATCATGCTCTGGGATTAACAAAGCAGGATGAGGGAAGAGATGAAATGCCCAGGAATCCATTTGGGTGTCATTGAAACATACAAGGGAAGTAATTATCCCATTATTCACCATACTCCATCTGGAAAACTGCATCTGATTTTTTGGCTCTTTCCATATAAAAATAAAAAAAGATTGCTAATTTGGAAAGAATCCAAAGGGTAGTACTCATGACAAAAGGCTTGGAAAAGAGTCTACGAGAATGGAGGGTGAACTGCAAAGAAATCAGATAACTGAGCAAGGCAGAAAAGACACTGAAATACCATGTGGAAAAGAGATCTGCTCAAAAGAAATGGGATTATTGCTTTTCTAACCCTTACATTAGTTGTTGAAAAAGAAGAATATGTTAAGATGTAAGAATGTAGCTGAAATGGAGAAAGCAGTTAAGCTAATGTTGGAGGATGTAGCATGTTGCTGTGTTTTCTCCCAGCATCTCAGGCACTGGTGTCTGAAGTCAGTAAGTCTCTTAAATCTAAATGCTTGACAGCTGATGGAATACATATATTAGCACCAATAAGTAAAATGGCAATCTGTTATTTTAAAGCGTTGTGGTCACCCTTCTCTCATTCCCTAATATTAGGGGGGAAAAACAGGAGAAAATACAGGTGGTTTTTGTTTGTTGGTACCAGTCTTTGGGGCTTCATCCATGGGGCCTTGAACCCCACCTTTCCAATTCTCCCCTAGTATTGTCTTTCTATCTCAAACCTAGGTATGCTGTTTATTATTTTGCAATTCCTGCCTTCTAAATTCACAAAAGCCATTACTGTATTTTATTCATTGTTTTACTTGTCATACTGCCTATCAAAGTACTTTGAAATAAAGCAGCAAACCCAACAAATCCCACTGGATTAAATGAGAAGTGAGGAAAGAAGGTAGCCATTAGAAAATGGCAACACTGAATACACTTTTCCCATTGAATAGTACACACTCAGTGGTATCATTTTCTAAAGTTTACGCTATTCTAGGAGAACTATAGAAAGTAACACACGTACACTTTAGAAAGCTAGAAAGGGTAGAATATAAAAGGAAAATGTATTATCTCCATTACTCACCCATTCAGACATAATTACTGACAATATTTTAACTTGCAAACTTCCTTCTAGCTTTTTTTTTCCAAAAGATTTTTACAAGTATTAGAATTCTCATGGATATATCTGCTTCCCCCACCAATAAAAGATGATTAAAAGCTTTTCTCAAGTATTTTAAATTATAATATTTAATCTTATTGTTCAAACTATACTTAATCATCCCTTAATTGTTGGACAGTTAAGTTGGTTTCCCATTGTCTTTGCTAATTAAAATAATTCAATGCTGAATACATCTGTGCAAAAGGCATTTTCTACTCATCTTTTTTTTTTTAAATAGTGTTTTAGGGGTATTTAAAGTACATTTTTCTGTAAATAGTCCAGCTTGGTCTTTTGATGAGTCCCATCATCTTTGCTTTCTTCTGTCCTGCTGAGATAATTTCCTGTCCATCGCATCTCTGCTGCCCTGTTGACATTAGCTATGTTCTGGGCTTTTTATACTGTCCAGGTCATTTACTCAATCCCTTTCTTTGGCTGCTCCTAACAGATGCTTTCTAATGAATCTGGATACACTCCATATTTTCTAGTTGTTAGCTCTTAATTAATACGGATTTGGGGAAGATTTTTAAATAACGGGTCTTACACCAGCAGAGCCTTGTCAGCTATGTCAAGAATAGTTTTACTGATTTTTACAAAAGATGTTATCTCTTCAAATTTTGAAAGTTTTAAAGTGGTCCTGTTTATTATCCTATTAAATTGCTGCAAAAATAAGAAGCAAATGTCATTAGTGCTGTATAGATGAGGAATCTGAGGCTTTTAAGAAGTCAAGAAAAAAAAATGTATTAGCTTCCTGCTGCCATAACAAATAACCACCAACCTGGCAACTGCAAGCAGTTACTGTAATTCTAGCGATAACAGTGGGATAAAATCAAGGTACAACAGAACCACATTCCCAATTGTGGCTCAGAAAGAACCACAGAGCTTGACTATTCCAGCTTCTATATTCCTTGGCTTGTGGTCTCTTCCATCTTCAAAGCCAGCAATAGCTTCATCTCTCTCCCATTGTTCAGTAAGTACTCTTTGACTCTCCTGCAACTGTAGTTACACTGAATTTTGCCAAGATAATCCAGGAAGAACTCTCAGTCTTAAATATTTTAATTTATTGCAGCAACCAATGTACTTCAGCTGTTTTAAGTAACATAGGCCAGGTTTCCTGGATTGGAATGTAGTTTCATCCGGCACGCATGCGGTGTTATTCTGCCTAACATAACTGCCCATCTTAGAAGTAAAAGCTAGTTGAAGTAATGTGATGTTGCTACTTCACATTAAGCAAAATGATTTGAGATCCCTATAATTTAATGACCATAAAAGCTACAATCCATTCACCTACTTAGAGAAATCATTCCTATGTAAGTGCATATTTGTGATACAAGTGTAGGTTTCATTTGCCATATATTAATTTATTTGCCCATGCTGAAATTTACATTTATTCAATTTGGATAACTCCTTTCTCTATTGTATGGTAAATCTGAAACTGCTGTGTCTCTAAACTACCCAATAAAGGATTTTAAAAATTACATCCTAATTGTAAAAACATGCTTACTGCTCACACGTTGGTGTGATTAATTAGTGTAATTAGGCTTGTGTATATAACCACTGCCCAAAATATCCCCGACAGCTCAAAAGCAACCAGCCACATAATGCCTCATGGACAACTTTGCATGCAAGGGCCAGGCAACTGGTGATTACCATTTTTTGCATGGGTTTCAGAAAATCAACCAAAAATTTGGCACTTCAGATTTCACTTTCTGAAAATGAAGACAAAAATTGCAATGCACATCTACATTAGCTTGGCTCTTACCTGTGACTTTGCTTTATTGGGTGTTCAGAAGAATAGGGGTTTTCTTTTCTATCAAGAGATAACACCAGCATGGATAAAGTGAAATAGAACTCATTGCATAGCTTGCTTTATGTCAAGGTCTCCTGTCCCAAGTACTAATGAAAAAACATATGTGGGCTTATCTTTTCTTTTTGTTGAGGGGAGTGATATGAATTTCTGGAAATTTTTGGGGCTTCCTCTCATGTAATAAGATAAGTCGTCATTTCCAGTGAGGATTGACCACCTAAGGTGATTATGTTATAGTTACTGTGTAATTTTACTTTAAACTCTCAAACTACCCAGCTCCTAGTTTATGGGAAATCCAATAACACACTGAAATATACAATCATAAGTATAAATACAAAGCCTTGCATATAACATGAATGTTAATTATAAGAATAATTTTTATATCTCATCTACTGACTTAAATGTCTTAATATATCAAATTTCAACAACAACAACAACAAACACCTTTCCTTATAAGGGCCCATATATCTTTTCCTTTAACAAATAGAATCTATTAAGACTATCTTCAGGTATCTTTGCTTTTGTGAGAAAGTTTTTTAAAAAAGGCACAATCCATAATAAATGAGTATTTAAAAGATTGTTGTTGTTTTTTTTTTACTAAGTATGATGGCTCATGCCTATAATCTGAGCTACTCAGGAGGCTGAGATATGAGGACTGAAGTTCAAAGCCAGTCCAGGCAGACAAATACATGAAACTCTTTATCTTCAAGTAACCACCAGAAAGACAAAAGTGGAGTTATGACAAGTAGTAGAAAGCCAGCCTCACGTGAAAAGGTCCTGAGTTCAAGTCCAAGAACTGGCACCACCAAAAAATATTACTTTGGAACCATGTTTTGGAAGAATGTTCATTTCTCTTTTTTTCCTCTGTTTGCTTTAAAATTCCTTCCAGTTGACTACTTAAAAGTAAAAATATTTGTTGTTAGTTAATGGAATATAAGAGAATTAGTATCAAATATATACATACCTAGCATAAAGAATATATAGGAATAAAAAAGATGTAGTGTAAGAAAATATATTTTGATATTTGGAACAGGTGGACCTTTAAAAAATGTTCCTAATTATTCCCATACTGTTGAAATTATTTTAATTTTGCATCTCAGCAGATAGATTTGTATGCTGGAAACAGGTGTTCATCAAAAGACGGTGATAAAGAGACATTGCCGTCAGGGCTTGGCGCCCAGCCCGCATGGTGTGATGACAGATAAATTAGAAAAATCCTGCTAAACATCTCTACACTTCAGAAGGAGATTACACCTTTTTAAAAAGGCAAAACATGTGGTTCAATTGCTTATTGTCTTGGCATGTGGTTCTGATGAAAGACAGAGTCTTAAACATCAATAGAGCTAAACTAACATCCCAGATGGGTTTCAGAAGAGGGGCCTCCTGCAGCAACCCACCTGCACAAAAAGCAACTGGGGAAAAATGAAAGAAATGCTTTTCTTTCCCTCTCCTATTTAATTTGTTTCCTTATATTAAATAGCCAGTTTAATGAATAACATGATTTGGGGGGGGGAATAAAAGCAAAGAACTTTTCTTATTTAAATGAGTCTTTGGGGAGAAGTAAAGGCAGGATTTGGGGGTCTCTCCTGCATCCTCAGGATTTGACAGGCAATCGCAGGGCCCAGAGGAGGAGAAGCAGTGCTCTCCACGCACGGTGTGACCTTGGGCAAAGCTCAGGACATCTCTGGGTCTCATTTTACACATCTTCAAGCTGTTGAATCTATTCCTTTTGGTTCTGCCACAGTTTGAATGTAATCTTCATTCCATTCATAATACATACAAATAAAGGCCACGAGGGACAATCAATACAGAGTAATTCAACAGGGACCAGCAGTATGCTATAAACCTTTTTAAATTCGTGCGTGTGTGTGAATACTGGGGCTTGAACTCAGGACATCTTGGTCTCACTTGGCCTTTTCACTCAAGGCTGTTACTCTACCATTTGAGTCACAGTCCCACTTCTTTTTGTTCGTTAACTGGAGAAGAGAGTCCCAGTGACTTTTCTGCCCTGGCTTGTTTTGAACTGCGATCCACATTATTTTAGCATTCTGGGCTGCTAGGATTACAGGCATGAACCACTGATGCCCTGCTTATAAATTATTTCCAGATTCAACTGTGAGTAGAGCCCCCAAAACAGTTCTTCAGATATTCACTTCATGATACAAGGTTGTGAGGAGGAGTTAGGAGAGAATAGTGAATGAGCAATCTATACTACTTTCACACTGAATCCAATTGACTATTCTGAGGTTGTTAATACCAAAGACACTGTAGATAAAACTAAGCTAAGTCACTCAGCCAAGTGAATCACTTTTCATTTTACATTCATAAAAGTATATGAATTAGGCTGAGAAATATGATTATTTTCTTTCCACATGGCCCTTACAAAATACACACACACAAAAAAAAAAAACAAAACCAACAAAAAAATCCGCTTCCATCTTCTGAAATAGTCTTGGTCACAAACTCCACGTTACATTAGAGCTTTCCCAAGTATTTATTTATGCATGTAGGTATTTATTTTCTTTATTATCCTTAAGTAGTTAATTGTACAAAGGGTCTCAATTCAACATGTCAGTTTCGAACTCTTTTTTTTTTTTTGCCAGTCTTGGGTCTTGAACTCAGGGCCTGAGCACTGTCCCTGGCTTCTTTTTGCTCAAGGCTAGCACTCCACCACTTGAGCCACAGCGCCACTTCTGGCCGTTTTCTATATATATGGTGCTGTGGAATCAAACCCAGGGCTTCATATATACTAGGCAAGTGTTCTTGCCAGTAGGCCATATTCCCAGCTCTAGTTTCCAAGTCTTTATTTAAGCGTCCTTACAGTTTTAGGAGCTACTTGACATGGTTGCCTCTATTTGAAAAATGAGGAAACTCAGTTTAAAAAGGTAGGATAGGGGCTGGGAATATGGCCTAGTGGCAAGAGTGCTTGCCTCGTATATATGAAGCCCTGGGTTCGATTCCCCAGCACCATATATATAGAAAACGGCCAGAAGTGGCGCTGTGGCTCAAGTGGTAGAGTGCTAGCCTTGAGCAAAAAGAAGCCAGGGACAGTGCTCAGGCCCTGAGTCCAAGGCCCAGGACTGGCAAAAAAAAAAAAAAAAAAAAAGGTAGGATAATCTTCCCCAACCCAAGGCAAAACAGTAAGTGATAGAGCCGAGAAGATAGACCAAGGACTTTTAAGAAAATCAACTTCAGTAAACACCTAAGGCCCTAAGGGATGAATTATCAGCCTCCTGAGTTGTTGGCTGGATTCAATGTGAAATTGCATCCTTGAAATGCTTTACTTCTCAGTTTTCTATGAGTATATAAAAGAAATGCTCATTCAGTAGGCTGAATTTATGATTTCAGAGCTGAAATTTGACCTCCCTGGTTCCATGTGGTAGGATGTTCTACACGGCAGAGGCGGGAACTATAGCTCCCAGTCAGCCCCTGGGGCTCAAAAGTTAAGAACAGATACTCTAGAGTGTACCACACTGTTAGGCCATGGTGTTTAGTATGCTAGAAGCATTAATACACTTTGGATTATGATACTTTCAATTTATGATGGATTTATCAGAGCGTAACTCCAGTGTATATCAAAAGGTATGTACTTATCATCAGCATGTATTCCTGTAAATGAAAACTTACAGTATGGAAATCTGAGCTTGTTTTAAGGCTTTAAGACACTTTGCTATAGTGACATATCTTCTCATCTCTTTTGTTTATTTTCTTTGTATTTTGGTTGGCTAACTTGTTCAACAAAAAATTTCAGCAGTTATTTGCATATAATGGTTGATGATTATTTTATTCTCACAGTGGATTTTTTGTGAATATAAACTGATTTTATTTGTCCTATTTAATATGTCTTGCTTTGAATTTTATGTTTTTAATATTAATATTGTCTCTTTCAAGTTTTTAATCTATTATCCTATCTATTGATATATTCTGTTATACTTGAAGGTGGCTATTAAATATAGAAATGCCTATTAAGGAGCTTATTTTTGTTTCAGATTTTGTGTTGAATGTAAGACACTCATTTTTAAATCTTAGTTTTCCCTTTTGTTTTTAAGCTGCACGCCAGAAATTCATAATTTTATTTGAGTGGCAGATTTTAGCAATTGTTTCTGAGGAACTTTGAGTAATGCTTGATCTCATTTATAAATTATTTTGACACCTTCAAAAGTTTAAAACTGCATTTACTCTTTTGTCTTTAAAATTTAAACTTTTTCAGTTGAACAAACCTAAACCTCATAAGTGCACAAATAAAAAAAGGTCAGTGCTTATATTCATAAATAGTTTGTTTTGTTGTTGATATGCTTGAACTTTAGATTTAAGCTTACAATTTAAATCTAAATTACTCCATTTAATACATTAAGTTAAAAATACAATGTATTCAAACTGAAGTTAAAAGTGCATAATAGAGAAATGTTAATTGATTTTAGAAGTATCAGACTAAATTAGCTTTAATATATAAATACATAAGATACTAAACATGCACAAAACTGTTTGTAGATCATGATTTTGAGTCTTAGCCTTTCCATATTTAATTTTAAATTTCCTAGGGATTACAACATGCATACCATTAAGGGATACTGGTTCTTACAGCAATTAGCCAAGGCTCCTTCACTGTAAATTTTTCTAGGCTAAAGGTATGAACTCAATCATTCATTAGGTAACTGAGAGTACTTAAGCCAAAGGTCTTGGCAAGGGGTGTGTCACATCTGCCTATGGACCTTCAGAATCATTCTTCTCACTGTCCCTGCCTCCAGTCTGTACCCACACCCCTCTGTATAGCCATCGTTTTTTAAATTAAAAATTGAATAATTAAATGTAATTGATATTTGGGCACACATACCCATAACCCTCAACTCAAATTTGAAATATCTGTTTGATCATTTTTGTAACTTTTAATTTTGTATATTATACACAGAGTGTATATTCTAAAACTCTTTTCTCCAGTAACATGTGAAATATTTATCCTCTTTTTATTTGACCACACTCATCACCCCACTAGTATAGGCATGCATGGTTTGTGCTGTAAAGAACAGGATCTGAAGGCTCCTGAATCAGTGAAACAGTATGCATTGCTTTCTCCTTTTCCATCCCTCACGGGGTTTGCAGGACTCTGGATTCTGCATCAGTAGTAATGCTGTAGTAGCACTGCAGTGCTACTGCCCAATTTTTATATTTCATTGGTGATTTAATAGGAACATGCAAAGAGAGAAGGTCAGCCAGCTGACAGTGGTTCAAACCTGTAATTCCAGAAGAAAGGTTGAGATTGGAGAACAGAGGTTTAAAACCATCCCAGACAGGAAAGTCCATGAGACTCTTATCTCCAATAAAGCAGAGAAAAGCCAGAAATGGAGGTATGGCTCAAGTGGTAGAATGATAGTTTTGAATGCTAAAGCTAAGGGACAATATCCAGGCCCTGAATTCAAGGCCAGTATCAGTACTCACACACACACACACACACACACACACACACACACACACACACAGAGATATGTGTGCCCCATCAACTATTTTGCCAAGCAATCCATTTTTAGCCTCGTAATATGTAACATTAATTACTCCCAGAAGAGCTATACTGCTCAACGCCTCACCAAGTGCTCAGGCAAGCACTCATCCTGCATCCCCCAGTCTGGACTAATAATTTTAGAACTTATACCTACTTGACAGATAGAAATGGAATTTGATGGTTATTTTTCTTTGCTTTTCTGGGGATATATGAAGTTGCCTGGAGCTATAATTCCACAGATCGTCCTCTGACCAGGGTATAGTCACTCATGAAGGACTCCCTGCAAACTAGTAGATCTTGATCCAGTATATTGCCTACAAATGTTACTACTGAATTTCCTACATGATTATTCTATGTGGTTTATTTCTGGGCCTGAGAGACAGAAGGAAAAGAAATATACCACTGTGATAGTTGTTTCTAATACCAAGAACCCATGCACTTTCTATTAGTCATAGACCATGAATACAGTGCTATATGAATTTTCAAAAGGTAAATAAATTAGTTAATCAGTAAATTCATGTTAATAGAAAACTACCATCACAATAACTAATTTGTAAAGCCTGAGGTACTAGCAAATATTATGATAAGATATATTGGTCTAATGGTGTTGTGCAAATAGATTGTGATTTGCAAAACTAACCAACATAAAAGCAATTATTTCACGTGACATATTCATATCAGAAATGTTGACTCAGATGATTGAAAGTCATTCACTTAAAACTAATAAATAAACACACTTGTCTCCCTTACAATCCTGGATTGTCATACCCAATTTGGCAGTGCTCCTGGGCATTATTCTTGCTCACCAGCAGAAGTAACTTTGAATAAAATTGAGCCATCAGTTTCCTTGACAGACAGAGGGAGATGTATGTATTTCTATATGAATAGTAAAGGTAGGAATAGAATTTGACTCAGAAGGAACAGCATGAGAAAACACATGACTGCAGTAGGAACTGAGAAGGAAGCAGACCAATCTTCACTCTAGGTATTAAGTATGAAAATGGACCTTTGTCACAGCTAATTGCAACCTGAGGACTACTACTACTGCTGCTACTACAAAATCAGACTTTTATTCTTAAACCAGGTATGAATAAAAATTCTAGAGCAGAAGACGATGTAAATTCACCCAGAAGTGATTCAATGGAGTGGATTCATCCTGAAGTGGTTTTATGAAGGCTGCATCATATTTTAGCACATGCAAGAATTTCACAGTTGTCTGTTCACTTACTCTGAACAGGTGGAGATTAGCACAATTTAGATAATGTTTTATGAACACTGATAATTAATCAAGCTAATAATGAGAACTGGCATGGATAAGGTTTACTCTACGTCAGACACATGCATTATTTCATTTTTTATCATTAGAGCAATCTTATGAAATAGGGGTTTGTTTGTTTTTTTGCATGTTTCTAATTTTAGAGATGAGAACATAATCAAGGTCATACGTCTAAGAAGTAAAGACCCAGGGTGTGTGCCCAAGTTGGTTGATTCCAGGATACATGCTTTCAATCATTACTCTGAAGATGATGAAGGTAACTTTTGGACATCACACATAGACTTGACTTTGGTATAAAGTCATCTGTGTCAAAACCTGTCTCTCATTTACTTAGCAATCACGATGGAACTGAACCAAAAAGTTACTTGTGCTTAACCAGTAGCTGTAAGTCATGCTATTCTCTCTCCTCTCTATCTTACCCAGGGTTCAAGGCCATTGGGCCAACTATGTGGCCTTGTAATTCCTCCATTTCATATGATGTCCAAAATACAGAAATAGGACTTTATGACAAGAGCATCTGGAAAATTTTTTTTACACTACGCAAATACCTGTAATAATGGCAAAAGAAAAGCAGAAAATTATAGGTAAATTGCTTTTTTTTTATAAACACTATTTTTTCAAGGTCTTGTCAGTGTAAAAGCCCTTCTTTCAATCCATAAAAGTACCTTCACCCCTTTTTAATTTTGCCCTTTCAAGTCCTTCTCCTCCTACTTCATCAAAAGTCAAAGTTACAAAACCACCCAAATTAACCCCTTTCCCACGACATTATCATTTCTAGTTTCCAGGACTTATTAAGCACTCCTAAATCCAGACTGGCAGTGATAAAAGAAGAGTAGAGGGCATGGTAAATGAAAGACAGATATGAAGGGAAATGCCACCAAAATGACAAGCTCTGCATGTTGGCAGACAGAGGGCTGATTTCCTTATTCCTTAAAGAGCTCTTTAACCTCATAAAAATAACAGCAATGGCCCAGCAGCAAGACTGGCAAAGGACATGAACAGGCTGTTCACTTCCAAAGAACATGAAGTGGTTTTTAATCATTTGAGAAGATACTCAACCTCAGTGACAATTAAAAGGAATGCAAATTAAAATAATAAGCTATATAACAGTTCACTTTCAGGCTTGGGGGCAAACCTTGCTGTGGAGACACAGTCACAATGAATGCATCATATTTGGAATACAACTAAGCGATATCTGTCTAAATTCAAAGTACATATGTTCTATGGCCCAGTGGTGCTATTCTAGAAATAAGCACTGCAGGTTCACTTGCATCAGTGGCCCAGAGATATGAAGGGCAATATTTCTTTTAGAAGCAAAGGCCCAAATACCTCCAGATGGACTACACAAGGAACTAGATAGATCAGGGTCAGGAATGGGAAAAGTCAATTTCTAATACATATATCTTTGTACTTTATGATGTTTAAGAAGAATGTATGCTAAAGAAAAAACTGTTGGTTTTGTTTTGGTGTGCCAGTACTGTGGCTTGAACTATTTGTTAACTTCTTGGCTTAAGGCTAGCACTCTGCCACTTAGGTCTGCCCTTTTAGCAGTTAATTGGAGACAAAGAGTCTCAAGGATGGATATTTTGCCCAGGCTGAGTTCAAACTATGATTCTCAGACCTCAGCTTTCTGATTGGCTGGCATTACAGGCATGAGCCACTATTTCAAGATCAGCTAGAAGCAGGTTTTCTCAATAAATGTTTTTGGAATTTTGGAGGAGAAAACCAATAAATGTGCCATGAAAATTTTCAAATGCCTTCAGTAAACGTGCCATGAAATTTTTCAATAGCCTTCACATAATATAGCTTCAAATATTATAAAGATATAGAAGGAATGTGGAAATAAGCCTCCATATCATATTAAAATTTGTTGTACTTGTTCTGTTTTCCAATCTGCTGGTATCTTTCTAAAAGAAATATTTTACTTATCATCTCATTAATAGAAACTTCCCTGTTGCCATATTAGAATTTAGATGATCTTGGTCATTTAACAATGGCAAGGAACCTTCCATAGCATTTAACTTAGGAAGTAGCATTCTTTGGGCGATCTTCCATATGATCAAAAAGCCATTTCTATTTTTAAAACACTAAACTTTCAAAAGCTTTATGAAGGCTGCCAGTTCTGGACCACCAGAGCTGAGGCAGTGCCACACCTTTATCTCTATTACTATGCAATGGCAAGACTAGTGGTCTTATAAATTCCTCATGTTTGCCAAACACATTACATGGAAGATCATAGTGTTAATTTGGAAAGAGAAACAGTTTTATGGCATCTAAAGGACTGAAAAAATTACCTCTAATCCTTTTGGGAATCAAAGAGGCAATAAAGTGAAATTGAGTGCAGAAAGACTCACATTGTAAATCCATTTATGACCAAGCCTTGTTTGCACAAGGATTTATTTGTGCCAGTAGCTAGTTACCAAAGCTTTAATAGCATGACTTTACCAGAATTTCATTTAAAGAAGTAGCTGATATTTTTCACAAATAGTGTTCAGCTGATTAAAGCCTAATTACACACATTGAATTAAAGGTGTGAGTACATAATAAAATGTTCCAGCTAAAAGGAATCTGTGTTGGGGTCTGATTTCCAGCTAGTAATTTGGCTGGAATAAAATGGAAACAAGAAAGCAGAATTGTTTAAAAGGTACAGCTTGATGACAACATGCATTTCTAAACTGGAAAAAAAGAAATATTGTACACTTTTAAAAAAATAAGACATGCTGAAATCTAAAACAGGCTTTCCTACAACCCATCATTTATAATAAAAATACAAACCACACTCACAGAAGCCAACAGCCGTGGGGGGGGGGGGGGGAAACGGACGTATTTCCATTTTAACGCTTTTAGATGATCAAAGCATCAGCTTAATATAATCAGCTGAAATCCATTTACCCGTGAGCTTGCCACTGTGCCCAGGGACGCTTTCCTCTCCAGCCCTATCTATTCTGGAACAGGTGCTATAGTAGTAAATTAATTAGTCTGCGGAGATGCACCTTGTTCTCCATCTCCACAGGCCCCTTGTGGGTCAGGGCCTTGAGGACTTCGCCATCTGGGCCGAGTTTCCCCCAGAGAAACAATCAAAGCCTACAGATTGCAGCCTACAGAGGAAGGTTCAGATGACAATTAACCTTATTAGGCCTCATTTTTTACACTTTATAGTGTGTCAACATGTTGGCTCCATAAATAATCTGCTACATCAAATAGGTGAGGGAAATGGCTTCTCTTCTTGCTAAAAGTTTTAAAAGCCCTCTGGAGAAAGATACATAACATTTAAGAGAAATGGTGTCATTTACAAACACATGAATGTGAAGATAATTGAATAAAGAGCTAGCTGGGCTCTAAATTTCAAATAAAGTTCATACAACTACCATTTCTCCCAAATATAAATTTATGGCTTTCATTTCTTTTCTTGATCTTTCAAATTTTTCTTTCTGAGGCTTACTGTCTCTTAAGGATGTGGTCTTATCACAAATCTGGCTAACTTAAGAAATACATGTTTCTTTTTAAAAAAATTATACTTTTGCTCCTTGCCTCAACCACAGTTATGCATATAAAATCCTGTTGTCCTGGGAATACAAAATAAAACCAATCAAGACAATTAACATCCACAGCTTGTCACAAAATCAACAGATATTTAAGCCTACATTTTTAATCAGACTGAGCTTAATTAAACACTTCACAGATGACTTTGTAGCCTGCCACCAAAAACAAAAAAAAAAAATTGCTCACTTAAAAAAAGTCATTAAGCATAATGTAAAAGAGAGTTTACTAACAGATTATCACAAAGATTCTAGTGAGAAGACTCTAACAGTTCTTTATTTATGCTGTTTCTTAATTGTTGACAGGGTTTGCTGGGAGACATTCTTTCCATTCTCTGATGCATCTCAGAGTTACCATTTTTTTTTATAACTTGGGCAAGCTAGGCCCTCCCTGCTGACATCGCCCTGTTCCGCAGCTTCCTGAGAAAGCTACCGAGGGCCGCCCCAGACTCCACTGGGTTAATGATGTGTTTCGAAGCTCGCTGACAGTATGAGCAGCTTTGTCTTCTCACATATCCCCTGTGTTGATTCACATGTACGTGGAAAATATTTGCAAACTCCAACTGTTTGACATTACAGCCCAAGAACTCTTCTGGCTCTGCAGTCAGCTCTGCAGGGTTAGAAGTGACAAGGGCAGAAGGAAACTTTCACAAATGGTAGCTTTTAGAGCTTTGAAAACCAGCAACAAATACAGTACTGCAATTCTTCAAAATAAATTTCCACTCTGGTTACCTTTAGAATTTAGTTAAAATGCATTTGGGCTATTTGCTGTTTGTGTATACATTTTATTCATTTGTTTATTTATTTATGTGCTGGTAGTAAGGCTTGAACTCAGTGCCTGAACACTGTTCTTTAGCTTTTTTGGCCAAGGCTCTACCATGTAAGCCACAGCTCTACATTCAGATTGTTAGTGGTTAATTGGAAATAAGATCTCATGGAGTTTCCTGTCTAAGCTGGCTTCATACCAAGATCCTCAGATCTCAGCCTTCTGAGTAGCTAGGATTACAGCATCGGCCACCAGTGCATACAATTTTCAATAAAAAAACTGCAATGTTTTGATTCTATAAAGTGCAAAAATAAATTTGGAGATTTAATGAACACACTTGCCTTTTTAGTTTTATATGGTTTGAAATGTTTACTTCACTTGCTGGCACCAAATATAAGAATAGTAAGCATAAAAGAATCACCTTATTATAGGAGCACTGTTTTTTGTCTTTTATTATTAAGTATATGTGTATATCATATTTAAATGATTAACTTGCGTCTAACCTTGTCAAAACTTTTGTTCACTTATTGCCACAGTTTGATTCATTATCATTATTATATATTGCAAGTATAATTTTGGTAATAATCTCAAAGTTGTTTATTAACAGAAGTATTGAGTACTTGAAGCTGAAAGTAGGTTATGAAATTAAGGAGTCAGCATTGAAGAAAAGTCTGGAATAGCCTCTGACAAAACAGTGCCCTCTAGTGGCTATACAAACACCTGGCATTAGAGCAAGCCTCTGGCATCAAGAGGGGGGTGAAGAATTGGGAGTCTTGTGCATAATGACATGCCTCTGTCATTGGACATGAAGAGCACCATCTAAGGTGATCTCAAAATCAAATCATGCATTCCTTATCCAAATTTGTTGAAGGCCTTTCACGTGGCAGCACTGGGGTTGTATGTATGGGATACAAAAAAAAAAAAATAGATCAGAATCTCTGCCCTCATGGAACTCACAGAATAACATAATCATACTGGAGAAAAGAAAGCCTGGAAGGGAGAGAAGTAGAAAGATGTGAAAGGAAAATAGATCTTCAGTAGAGAGGAAAAGAACATATTCCTATGGCTGGTGCGTTGAGCACCAGCCATAGGCTAAAGTAGTTCTTGAGCACCTATTGTAGGTCTATCCCCAAAGCACACTGTTAGGGCCAGGAGAAGACGAAGCCCTCCACAACCCAGGACTTTGTTGCATTACAGTCATTCAGAAAAAGCTAAGATCTTGATAACGGAAAGGGTCAGAGTTTGTTCAGCTTGCTAAACTCTCAGGAGAAAGGGAAGGGACATCATAGAATCCTCTCTTCTCTCCCAAACACCCTTTCCCATTGGCCAGCCACTCTGTGAACATCTGGCATATGTGTGTAAAAGAGAGTTGTGTATGGTAGACAAAGGAGGATCAACGTCAAACTTGAGAATGGATGTGATCACAGATTGGGCACCCAAACTAAAGTATCTGTCATATGTTTCTTATATTGTAAGCCCTAGAAAGCTCGGAATAGTACTATCTACCTTGCTGTGATGTCTCCTACATGTTCTTGCCGAACAGCACAGAATCTTAGAAACCCACAGAACTATAGGAAACTGTCAAGGAATTCAGTTGACTTGGTGAACAATTTAAAAGGATGCAGTGTAAATGTAAGTGGTGGAAGTCTCAATCCTCCACAGTCGAAGTTTTCTTTAAATCCTAGTCTAATTAATATCCTGCTTCCAATGTACGTCCACTAAACTGTATAAATATTTCCACTATACTTTCGAAGTAATCACACACTCTTTACGAACCAGTCACTTTGCACTAGACATACTCCTGAAACTTTCAGGGAATACACAGCATTGATGTCTGAATCTTTACTTCAATTAATTTTAGAAACCATACTAGCACAAAATAATCACTCAATTAATACAAGTTGAGGTTCTATTCAAAATCTCCAATACTTTGAAATGCTGTAGGAAAGCTAAATATGAAATTATCAATAGAAAATTATAACCTTGCTGAGAAAAAATGTTTACAATTATTACTTCGATTTATGAAAACTTGCAAAAATAAGTAAAAAATAATAAACCTCAATGTTGTCTGAACTGTGTGGAATTTGGCACTTAGAAGTATGAGCATCACTGTAACTTTGGAGGAAACTAATTTAAACAGTCATTGTTTACCCTGGACTTGGGAATTATAGGAAGAGAACTTTAGAACAAGAGGAGGAGGAGGAGGAGGAGGAGGGGGAGGAGGAGGAGGAGGAGGAGGAGGAGGAGGAGGAGGAGGAGGAGGAGGAGGAGGAGGAGGAGGGGGAGGAGGAGGGGGAGGGGGAGGAGGAGGAGGAGGGGGAGGAGGAGGAGGAGGAGGAGGAGGAGGAGGAGGAGGAGGAGGAGGAAGAGGAGGAGGAGGAGGAGGGCAGAAGCAAAGCAAAATGGATGGAAGCCAGGCAAAATACTAAGGAAATAGTCAGTATATATATAGCAACATAAGGATGTAATTCATAATTAATTAAAAGATAAATATGAATTTGGACAGATGTTTGGAGGACATAAATATATGAATAGATATGTACATGCATGTGTATATTAGAGTTTATTTGGCATCAGGTATAGGTCAAGCATGGCACTTATCATAGTAAATCCTTGAAACAATCCTGCATGGCAGGTGAGTTTTCAACTTCTTACAGCTTAAATTTATACAAATAAACTGATTTCAAAAAATAAAATATGTACTAAGCAGCACTGTAAATTTTACCTTGTATTTAAAAATAACTAGTTACATAAATATTTAGAGTACAGTGCTCATTAAAATTCTATCCATTAATTATATATGTATATAATCTATTGATTTTATCAATTAATATTTATTATCACTTAAAATAATAAATATTAATCAGTGCTTCTAATTTGGCTAAAGCTGTATCAAGGGATTGTGGATTGAGGCCAAGAGATAGAACATAGGGCCACTATTTAAAAAGATAATTTGATAGAGAAAAATGTTTCTACTTTCCTATATAAAAATTCTTACTTTTTTTGTTTTAATCAGGGGAGAGGTGTTGAAAGATGTTGGTCTTTCATTTCTGAAGTCTATACTAACAGAGAGAAGTCCCAAACTGTCTCCATTAACCTCTGATCATAGCATGAGGTGAGGAGAATCATGCAAACTGAGAATATTTAAATATTCTCTCTGCATAAAAGCTGTTTAGCGGCTGGAATCATTTCCTCTTGCTGTCCCTGAGCTAAAGAAGTGGATCCATCAGCAGGGGAGGTGAACAGATGCAGCTGGAGAGGAAGGGAGGCTGGGGGGAATCACATTTGAGCAGCCATGGGGGATGAGAAACGACAGAGGAAGAGTTCACAGAAGCAGCTGGATGAACTGAGCAACAGAGGGAAGGGTCTCAGCAAGGCAAAAGCAAGAGACAAGACGTGCTTGGAGAAGCTCACAGCTTGCAGTGTGCCCTAAATGTCTGCTTAGAGTGCAGAAGACACTTATCCCCAAGAGGGACTTTCGCCATTTCTTCTTTTATCCATTAAACCCTGCAGAAAAACCGAACACACTTCTTTCTTCTGTTTGCTCTTTTTTTGGACATTCATGGCATCTGTAATCAAGGTCCATCCAAGATACATAATCCTGCTGGCCATTCTTGTGTTCTACTTTTATCTTTCAAAGGGTAAAACTATTTACCTTGTTAAGCTGGTTCCATGAGAAGTGTCAGCCTATGTCCAGTATTCTCAAATAAACATCAGAGATTCCCTCTCCTCTTTTCAACCTCCACAGGGTGTTGCTACCTTTGCTTCCTGCCACTTGAAGAAACCTAAATGGCCAATAGTTAGGACTCTCAAAAGAGAGTTTGGGGACAATAAAGATTAGAACTCAATGAATTAACAAGAGTGGATAACAAGCTTTCCCAGAAGACCTTTTAAGAGAAACAGTAGCCATTTGGGAAAAGCTAAATAGTCTTTATTTTTGAAGCCCCCATTTATAAAACATAGCAAACTTGTTTATTGTTGATGTATAGAGCCAAGACCAGAAATGTAGCTTAGAGAAATCTTCATCTCATGTACGTAACTCTGGAAATTAAGAAGGTGGTAGTCTTTTGCATTAATACAGGGCTTTGTTTCTGTGTGTGTGTGTGTGTGTGTGTGTGTGTGTGTGTGTGTGTGTGTGATGGAGCTGGAACTCAGGGCCTGGACACTCTCCATGAGATTCTTTAGCTCAAGGCTAGCCCTTGAGCCACAGCTCAGTTTCTGGCTTTTTGGTGGTTAGTTGGAAATAAAAGTCTCAAGGACTTTCCTGCCCAGGCTGGCTTCAGAACATGATCTTCAGATCTCAGCCCCCTGAGTAGCTAGGATTACAGATGTGAGCCACCAGGGCCTGGTGTCTTCCTTACTTTTCTGAGGAAGGTATTTAGGACGTGCCTTTTCATACCATTTCCTAATTCCATTGCCAGAGATACGGGATGTTATTTAGAACAATTCTTATACATGTGCATTGAAAGTGGTCAGTCTGTAGCTGGGTGTTGGTGGCTCACATCAGTACTCCTAGCTACTCAGGTGGCTGTTATCTCCAACCAGCCATCAAGAAACCAGAGGTGGCGCTGTGGCTCAAAGTGGTAGAATGCTAGTGTTGAGCAAAAGAACTCAGGGACAGTGCCAAGGCCCTGAGTTCAACAAAAAAATTAAATTAATTTTTCAAAACTGTTTTCAGTCTATAGCTCTTCCTGATAGCCCCTTCAGTACCTAGGACAGTTCTTCAGCTCACCACCAAATAGGTATTTAAAGCACATTCACACAGGGGACTCCACTGGAGAGCTCTTTACACATTTCAGGACTACTCAAAAGGACTAGCTTATAAGATAACTAGGGTAATTTTTCCCTTTAAAATATTTAAGTGGTAGACTACTATGGTAGCCTATTTATTTTAATTTATGACATTTTTTGTACCATGATCTCAAGTTAAACAGCACATACCTAAACTTAAATGCAAGTTAATTTTCAAGGAGCCTTTATGTAATTTGATATGAACATTCCATTATAGTGTTTAGCTTCCATGGGAATTCAGGGTACTACACTGCTCCTTTTTACAAATAGCCAATGAAAAACCAAGAGTGGAAAAGAGAACAGAGATGGGAATCAATATTTATTGTATATTTAATATATGCTGAGAAAAGCGCTGTCACATTTTCTAAATCTTTTTTTTTAATAACTCGGAGAGATACTGGTTTTGCTTAGATCAGGGCACTGAAGCCTAGAAACCTTAAGTCGCTGATCTACAGGCCCAAATGATTTAAGAGCGCTGACTAACCAAGACTCAATTATGAGACTCTTTCTCTCTCTCCCTCCCCCTCTCTCACACACAACACATGCGCGCATGCACACACGTATACACACACATATCTTTATACACAAACGCACAGAAAGACAGATATATATGTAAGAATGAAATGAGAACTGCCATAAAACATCAAATATTGAAAGGCCATGCACAATGAAAGTCTATGAGACATTTGTCTCCAATTAACCCCCAAAAGGCCAAAAATGGAACTGTGGTTCAAATGGTAGAGTGCTAGCTTTGAGAAAAAAGCTCAGGCCTTGAGTTCAAGCTTCAGGACTGGCACACACACATAAAAAAATCATGTACCTATGCATTTTTCTAGGATGACATTTTATGATTTTTCTTCAGACTTACAAAAGAATATGTAACCAAAGTGAAATACCATTTCTCTGGGCTCTGAGGCCAACTTACATTCCCTCTGGGTAGCTTAAGTAGAGCTTGGCCCTTGATAAAAGTCTCACTAATCAATGAGCAAATGGCATTCCATGAAAGCACACAGTCCCAGCTACATGCACTTTGACCTCTAAGAGTTCCATAAACATTAAGAGCCCTGTTTCAGCAGTGGTTCTGAACTGGGTTGAGTGGATGAGTTATGATTCTTCCTGACTACATTACTGTCTGGGCTCTACCCTTTCTTAAACATTTAGCTCTCTAAACTTCCATTTTCTTATTGCTGAAATGAGGCTTATAATAATAATAGGACTTACTTACTAATGTAGCACAGTCCTTGGAAACTGTGTTTAAGCACCTGGCACATAGAAGCACACACTTAAGACTATTCTGTGGGGATGCTGTTCATGGGGGTTGGAGGGTGACAGTGACCACAAGACTCATTGCTTTGCTCTTCAGCCTCTGTGTGTGACAAAAATCCAGCTTATACTAGTGCCACAGAAGCGTGATGTCTATATTGACTCACTCAACACATTATTATTTCTTGCATACCTATCATTGCCTGGCATAGTAAGTCCCATAGGATCTTTTTTGGGGGAGTATCTTTTCTTTTTTGTACTGTGGATGGAACCCAGAATGCTGTACTTACTAGGCAAGGCTTTGCCACTGAGCTACATCCAGCCTGACAGAAATTTACAGATACCTAAATAGAAACAAAAAAATTAAAATTATGATATTATATTTGAGCTTTTATGAGCTTGCAATTAAGAACTTTTTATTTGGCATTAGGCTTTGTCTCAGTATTTATTTCCTTTCATTCTATGTTATCTCATGCTCTCCCAATCCCTCCCTCCTTTCTCCAGCCACAAGTTGTATAGTTCACTTTCATCTGTGTCCAGTGAGCTCCACTGCTGCACATTTTCACCCTTTTCCCCTCAAGTTCTGTACCCTCCCCCAGCCCAACTGAAGATATACATGTGAATACACCACACATGAAGACAGAATTACCAAGAAATAAAAATTTACAAAACAATTAAGAAAAACCCCTATAAGACATTATGGCAAAAAGTATGTTAAGCGAAGGAAGTCAGGCCCAAACAGACAAAGGGCACATGCTGCTTTCTCATATGTAGAAATTAGATCTAAATTATAAACATGTATGAAAACATCCACAGGGCCATGTGCATTTATGAGTAAACAAATTGGCTAAAGTACAGTATACAAAGGGGAGGAGAGTGCAATTCCTTTGAACAAGTAATGTACAGTTTCACAAAATGAATACCGAGAAGCTGGAGCATGTTTTGTCAGAGGTGGGAGGAGGGCAGAAGAATGGAGAGAAGACAGGTGTGTGAACCCAGTCAGGATACTCGATATAAATACATGAAAATGGGACCAAATGACTTGAGCAGATGGGTAGGTTTAGAAGAAATGGGAGAGAATGCTGGAAGGAAAGACATTGATCAAGATGCATTGAAACCAGGTGCTGGTGGCTCACACCTGTAATCCTCGCTACTCAGGAGGCTGACATCTGAGGACCACAGTTCAAAGCCAGCCCAGGCAGGAAAATCTGATATTAAAATTTTTTTAATTTAAATTTTATTCTAAAAGTGATGTACAGAGGGGCTATAGTTACATAAGACAAGTGATGAATACATTTCTTTTAGAACAGTAACTTTTTATCTCCAACTAACTACCAGATAAACAGAAGTAGAATTGTAGCCCCAAGTGGTAGAGTGATAGCCTTGAGCAAAAGAGCTCAGGAACAGGGCCTGGGCCCTGAGTTCAAGCCCCACACCCAATAATGACAACAAAAGTTGCATTGAAATTATATATTGACATGTTGAATTGAAACCCTCTAGTGTACAACTACTTAAAGATAGTATTAAAATAAATTTTAAAAAGACATGGCAGGGGGCTGGGTATATGGACTAGTGGCAAGAGTGCTTGCCTCGTATACATGAAGCCCTGAGTTTGATTCCCCAGCACCACATATATAGAATAAGCCAGAAGTGGCTCTGTGGCTCAAGAGGTAGAGTGCTAGCCTTGAGCAAAAAGAAGCCAGGGACAGTGCTCAGGCCCTGAGCCCAAGGCCCAGGACTGGCAAAAAAAAAAAAAAAAAGACATGGCAGGGTAAATAAACTATCTGGGAAAACGTGCTATAAAAAAAGACATGGCAGATAAGCAGTGCTTTCATATGAAGTATTTTTGACAAGGATAGGAAGCAGTGAACTGCTCTCCTGGCGGACTCGGGCAGCACATTTCCTTTCTAGTTGGGCTCTTCCTCAAGAGACATGGCTTAGCTTTATCCCTAAGAAGAAGTTACATGGGCTACCTTTGAAAAGACAAACCTATTCATTCAATGGGTTTTATACTTTTACTGCTATGCGATATTTTTCTCTGCTCATCCCACATGGCTTTAATTCTAAGACATTTCACACTACTGTTCTGAAAAAGCACATACAAATAAGCAAATAACTCTGATTTAAACAACATAATACAATTATGATGAGAGTAATGTACCAAAAGCTAACAAGGTGAATTTTATGTTTTATGAGTTAACTAAAAGTTTTCAATCTGGTGGTCTATCCCTGGCTGTTTGCACACTGGTATACAATTGTGTACCCAGTAGGTCTGTATGAATTTATACAAATCTATATTGAAGGTGGTATGAAATCTGGCCTAACAAATCAAGAAGACAATTCACAATGTAAAGGCAAAAAAAGATCCAAACCCATATATACTATAGTCACTCTTGTAAAAATGAGACAGCTTCAGATCCATCAGCACTAACAAGACTCAATGAAATGCATTCTGCTGCATTTCCATTCGGCGGCCTTTCCTCACTGGATTTTGACTGGTGCATCAGGCCTTGCTGCACTGGGATCATCACTGATGGCAGGCTGACACACAGCCCAGGGAAAGCTCCATCAGGAGGTCTCCTGGGCCTGGGGATCAGTGGGCTTAAAATATTAGGATTTGATAGAGTTAACACTTGCCCTTGAGCAGATGGTTTTGAACATTCTGTCAACACTGCCGGTGATTACTGCAAACAGATTCTTGGTCCCAGAGGGCTGGGAGTGGAGTGCTTTTTTTTTTTTTTTTAGCTTCTGAGCCTCTTCTGAGAGGTGCAAAGCGTGCGTGTCATTTGCAGGGTCTTCTCTCAGCTGTGAGAAGTGCAAATGGCTCCCACACCATGCAGCAGGGCCATGCTTTAATCAAGAGCTGTCTGAGTCTGGGGAAATATGTAGAGCTGGCTGAACTTAAACTTAACCTAGATCTTCATGCGTTGTCTTTCATCTTTCCCTTGTGGTTCAATGGAACTCTGAATTTACTGGTTTGGTTTCACAACCTGCCAAAATGAGGATTAACAGTACCAAGGCCACTAGTGAGTTTAAGTCCTGTGAGAAGGGGCTAGAGACACTGCAACCAGTGCTTACTTATTTATGTTTTGTTGTTTTGTTTTGTTTTTCTGAGAGGGCATCTTCCCTATGTTGCCCAGACTTGTCTTGAACTCCTGGACTGAACAATCCTCCCGTCTCAGCCTCCAGAGTAGCTAGGGCTACAAGTGTTTGCCACCATGTCTGGCTCAGCATGTTGTTGTTTGTTTTTTGTCAGTCAGGAGGCTTGAACGCTGGGCCTGGGCGCTGTTGCCCCTGAGCTCTTCATCTCAAAGATAGCACTTTGCCACTTGAGCCACAGTGCCACTTCTACTTTCTGGTGGTTAATTGGAAGGTAAGAGTCTCACAGACTTTCCTGCCTGGGTTGGCTTTGAACCGGGATCCTCAGATCTCAGCCTCCTGAGTAGCTAGGATTACAGGTGTGAGCCACCAGCACTTGGCTTCAGTGTTTATTTTTAATCTTGGTAAAATTATGTGGAGGAAGATTTCTCCTCAAATAAAAATACTATTCACTCATTATGAATTCACAGGCATATCAATTGAAGTTAGGGAAGATTGGGCAATAAAGTGATTACAGATAGGCAATCTTGGGGCCAGTCTTGTTGTGCTTGTTCTGTAGAAGGAACCAGTACAGCCAGAGGTGAGGGCATCGTCACCGCAGCATTTCCCAGTGCTTCTCACAGTCCTGCTCTCTGCCTGGCACTGTGTGGTGAGGCATGCCATCAGCTAGAAGAAATGGATGCTAAAATAAGAGCAACCACAGAGTCCAGAAGGCACAACCTGCATTCATAGACGCTTGCAATGAGCGGAACTGGAATGGAACCTCCTACCCACAAGGATGACAGCTTCATTGTTAGAAAATAACCGGGAAGCTGAAACGTGTTGTCAGGAGGGCAGAGGGGTCAAAAGGAGGGAGGGAAGATGAATGGAGAGAGGAAGGGTGGGTGAATACAGTCATAATATTCAATGTACATATGGTGAGAACGGAGCTGGCAATTTACAGGGCTGGGTGGGGCTGGGAGAGATGGGAGAGAATGATGTCGACAATGACATTGATCAAGCTGCATTGTACTCCAAAACTGACATGGAGTTGAAACTCCTTTGCACAACTACTTAAAGAACACAGACCACACATACACACACACACACACACACACACACACACATTTTTTTTTAAAGAAAATAATGCAGGAAAGGAACTTCTTCAGCTCTGGGGAGCACTGTTTCACAGGATGACCAAAATTGCTAAGTTCCACCTGCAAGGAGAGTTTTATTTTTTTTTCCCCTTCCAAAGAAAAGTAGAAGTGTGTGACAGGAAAGGCTTACAGATGCACCTACCCAGCCCCTGGCTCCCATGCTAAAGGCTCCTAGCCTCCCCCTTCATTATATCATCTTGCTGAGATGTTCTGAACACCTGCACTATTAAATTCTTTCCTTGGATTTTTTTTAATAAGAAAAAATTAACAAAGTAAAATTTGTTGACAGTGTTCACAGTCAAGCAGTGGGTGTTCTACCTATGCGCTGTCACATTCTTCATGTTCATTTCTGCAGGTGCTAAATACATGCTGACAACAACATATGTTACCAATCTTAAATGTTGTTTTTTTTTAAAAAAAAAAAAAACTCATAATTAAGGAGTGCTCACAGCTTGAAAAAAAATAATACAGGTGAAAGCTGCCTCTGCCCAAAGATTTCTTCTTTTTCCTCTGCCAGTTAGGTAGTTTTGAAGGCATCCTGTATAAATTAAGCTTTTACAGTTATTTTCTATGCTAATAGCTTTCATAAAATAACTTTGTAGCTTAATGCTAAAAACACTTGATTTAATTTCTCCCCTATAAAACGTACTTATTTCTCCCTTGATTATTTTTTCCTTTTTTTTCTTTGATTCTTTAAAATTCTCTTGGTCTTTCTAGTATTGCATCTAGGCTTTCTGGAAAAATCAGGCATACATGCAAATAAAAATGAAACCCTCATTAAGTTTCACGAACTTCAAAGTTGTCTGGAAACATTGTCTAAGTTGAATACAAGTCTTTGATCCTTTTTTTTTAACTTTCTGATTATAAATAAGATCACTTATGCATAGTCACATTATTAGAGGGAAATCATTGTGATTTATCCCTATGAATTTCAGAGATAATTTCTTCTTATTGGCTATTAGAACACTTGATAACAACTTCCATGTTCCACCTCTAGGGACCAATGATGGGTGAAGGATGATGTTTTCAAAATGAGTGTGACACAATTCTTTGATAGCTAAGTAAGAAAGAGTATTGAAGTATTCCCTAAATGTGCTGCAGAATTAAAATTAGCAAGACCTTCATTCTCCCAACCTTTGTTTCCCTCCCCTCCCTGCTGCACTCAGGATGTCCTAACCCTCTGCTTTTTTGTCTCTATGGTATACATTTATCGGAAGTAGGGAAGGGAAGGAGAACATCAAAACAGAGAGACAAAGGGTAAAAGGCGAACCAATTAACAGCAATGCTTACAACACTATATGTTGTAAACCAAATATATACCGCTCAGGGGTGGGGGAAGGACTTGGGTAGAAGGGAAGGCAGGGCAAAAATGAAGGAGGAGGTAATAAGTTTGATAAGAAATGTACTCACTGCTTTCGTATGAAACTGTAAGCCCTCTGTACATCACTTTGACAATAAATAAATCCATTTTTAAAGAAAGAAGCTATGGCTATTTGTTAAGGAGGCCATCTTTTTCCCAGTGTATGTTTTTCAAGAGAAAATTCGTTATTTCCAGGCAAGAGACTAAAACTAGACTTCTATTTCCTTATCTTGTAAATGCACAAGCAGATCAAAGACCTGAGTGTGGGATCTGAAACTCTGAAACTACTATAAGAAGGCATAGGAAACAATCTGGAAAATACAGTTTCTTCCACATAATTGTTTTCCAAATGGGACTCCAAATTCTCCGGAAGTAAGAGCAATAATTGACAAATATGATTGCACTAAATTAAAAGGTTTCTGTACAGCAAATCAAACTATTATTAGAACTAAGAGACAACCCACAGAATGGGAGAAAAATCTTTCTTGAGTATTTAACTGATAAAGTATTAATATCCAGCCAGGTGTCAGTGGCTCATGGCTGTAATCCCAGCTACTCAGAGGGATGAGAGCTGAGGATCATGGTTTGAAGCTAGCCCAAGCAGGAAAGTCCGTGAGACTTTTGTCTCCAATTAATCACCAAAAAGCCCAATATGGAGCTTGTGTGGGAGAAGTTTGACTCATGTGGTAGAACCCTTGCCTTGAGTAAAAATTGCTCAGAGATAACATCCAAGCCCCAAGACCAGCACCAATGTTTTTTAAATTAGCATCCAAAATATACAAAGAATTAAAAAATTAAATAGCTGAAAAATAACCAAATTAATAAATAAGCCAATGAATTGGACAATTCTCAAAAGACATACAAATGGGTAATAATTAAATGAAGAATGTTCAACATGTGCATATATGAAATCATCACAAAGAAACTGCCTTATATTACTAATGTATGTATAATTTAAAAATTAAATGAAGCAAATTAAATAAATTAAAATAAAATTTAAATAAAGAGGAAGGCTCTTTTTTTTTACAAGCCTTTTTTGAACACTCTGTCAGTTTCTCCAGAATTCAGACACTTGACCAAACTTCATGTGCTTTCAGAAAATTATCATTAGTTTACATTATCTTTTTTTTTTTTTTTTTTTTGTCAATCATCGGGCTTGAACTTTGGCCTGGCTGCTGTCCCTGAGCTCTTCAGCTCAAGGCTAGCACTCTGCCACTTGAGCCACAGTGCCACTTCTGGTTTTCTGGTGGTTAATTGGACATAAGAGTGTCATGGCTTTTCTTTCCTGGACTGGTTTTGAACCATGATTCTCAGATCTCAGCCTCCTGAGTAGCTAGGATGACAGGCTTGAGCCACCAGCACCTGGCTTTACATTATCATATTAAAATTAATTTATTGGATCTCTAACATATAAGTCCCGTGGGAATGGTTCATCTGCCTTGTTCACACTAGCACAGAGCTTGGTGCAAGGTAGATATTCAATAAATATTTGCTGAATAAATCACTACATTGTTGAAGAAAGACACAGCTATCTCAGCTGTGTTCCCTCTGGATCTGGATTTACTGGGGTTAAGGTGAAGCTCTAGGTCTGCAATCAACATTTCAGATGGCTTTGATGACAGGTCAACCTGTGGAACACAGAAAGGCCTTGTTACCCTGCCTGGCCCACCTGCCAGCGGCACTAGCATCCCCAGGGAGCTATGAGGAATACAGATGCCCAGGCCCAGCATAGTCCTGCTCAGTCAGAACCTCCATCAGCAAGATTCCCAGGTGGTCTTTTCACTAAAGTCTGAGAAGCTTTTCCCAGTCACAGCGCTTTCTTCACCAAGGGCCATGCCAGCCCAAGACATAATGGAGGACTTAGCAGAACAATCTGACAGAGGCACGCCACGAGCCAGGCAGTAGGGATGAGCTCTCCAAGTGACATTGTCAGCTTAGTTTGTCATACTTCCTAAAGTGAGCCTTGAACTTCTGTCTAGAAGCAGTTCTTAGTGTGGTCCCTGGGCTAGCCACCTTTGAATCACTTGGAAATGATTGGAGACACAACTTGTTGGTTCACTTCAGAATTAGAAACTCTGAGTAGGGTCTAGAAATCTACCTTTTAACCAGCTTTCCTTTGTGTCATGCCAAAATGTGCACAAATCACCTGGAAAAGTTGTAGAAATCCTAATATTCAGACTCTCAAGCTTCAATAAATTTGAAATGTTTTCAGCTGATTTTGATGATGTTCGAGGCTTGAAACCATCATTCGAGCCCACAGACAGATCTACATGGCTTCTCAGCAAGTCACTAAAAGAAACTTAAAAATGCTTACCTACAGCAACACATTCAGAGAAACCCACTGTTGGGTGAGGTTCACACTAAGCACACATCACAGAGTACTCACACAAACCCGGGTAATAGAGCACAATCACCCAATGTAGACTCCTAATGCAATCAAAAAGCACAATAAACATGAGGTTTATAAGGCTGAGTGCAGCATGATATAGCTTGCTCTTTTACTGTAAATATCCTCTTTTTATAAGTGAAAGGAACATAAAATAACAACGCATAGCTTAATGGTGGTGGTTCACACCTCTAATCCTTGCAGTGCACGAGGCTGATATCTGAGGATTTCAGTTTGAAGAAGCCTGTCCAGGCAGAAAAATCCATATGACTCTTATCTCCAATTCACAAGCAAAAACCCATACCCAGAGGTATGGGTCAAGCAGCAGAGTGTCATCCTGGAGCAAAAAAGAGAAGGAAGGGCACTCTGGCCCTGAGTTCAAGGCCCAGTACTGCCCCCCCAATAACAATATATACAGCAGTATATACATAAAGCAACAACATGGTCACATATTATTGTTATAAAGTGCATGCACTCTCTGTAAATGTGTTATATATTTATTCAACTGATAATGTGATGGGTTTGCTTACAACAAAATCACACAGGAGCATGCTAGTGATACATTTCACATGCCATTGGGCTGTTAATCCAGCTACAGTATCACTGAAAAGCTGGAACTTCTTGGCCTTATTATAATTACAATTTATAGAATTACCATTATGCAGTGTATGGCTATCTTGGGAAGTCAGATTCAATTCAAATGGAGGTTCCAGATTTTAGCACAAAGGAGATCCTCACCTGGAGGTCTTATAAAAACAGATTGACCAGGCACTGGTGGCTAATTTCTGTAATCCTAGCTACTCAGCAGGCTGAGACCCAAGGATCATCGTTGGAAGTCAGCTCAGGCAGAAAAATCTGTGAGATTCTAATTAACCAGCAAAAACCCAGAAGTGGAGCTATGGTTCAAGAGGTAGAACACAAGGCATGAAAAACAATAACAATTGTTATGCCAAGTCGCGAAACGACC
Source organism: Perognathus longimembris pacificus (assembly GCF_023159225.1). NCBI lineage: Eukaryota > Metazoa > Chordata > Mammalia > Rodentia > Heteromyidae > Perognathus > Perognathus longimembris. Next base: position 65,760,663 of record NC_063165.1, read on the forward strand.
ACCAAGAAGGCCACCTAGACTCAGACATTCCGAAATGCAAAAGCAAGGCAAGACTTTATTCAAGCAGGCCGTGGCCTGGGCCTTGTCCTACCCACCGACACAGTGGAGGTTAGGAGGAAAAGCCCCAAGCTGCGATTGCACGGGGCTTATAAAGGCCAAAAAACAAAGTTACAGCAATCAGGTGTTCAAGCAAGATTAGGACACAGGTACAAATCTGATTGGCTCAGGGCTCGAGGCATTCTGGGGATGGTTAGGGTTAAGCATTACCAGCGGTTAGAGTTCTTGACCAGCTGGGCCCTAATAAGCTTGCCCTGGGTTTGCTCATAGTTTAAACAGACAACAAATCGGGGGCTGCCTGAAATTGGGGTTTACTTTAACTCTTCATTCCCCCCTTCACAATGAAAAAGCCCAAGGACAGCATACAGACCCTGAGTTCAAGCCCCAGGAGCAGCACAAAACAAAACACAGATTGCTAGGTTCTACTTTAGAGTTTCTGAGCCTGCAGATCTGGGCTTAGGCAGAAAATCTGCCTTTCTGTCAAGTTCCCAGGTGATGCAATGCAATATACGTGCTCCAAGACCAGATCACTGGTTTGAGAACCATTGACAGTAAATAGTAAGCAGTCTCCAAGATAGTCCATAGACATTCACTTGAAAGCTGGGACAAAGGTGATTTTTCTAAATTCGGTACAGGCACAAACAGAAATCAACTTTTCCCAGATCACTGTTGATGTTTACTGTTTCATTTCCCAGGAAAGAGCCTCAAAACTAACAAATCAGCAAACCACAAACAAATGCTTTCAGGTAATTGGGAACTACATTCTAATGTGTCCCCAGGAGCCTGAGGCACATGGTGAACTGTCTTTCCCCTGCTTCACACTAGACTTGGGCTCTGCTCACAGGCATGGCGGAGGGAGATTAGCCCTCATGTCTCAGTCTTTCTGACTTCGTAGTTCCAACAGCTCATGAAGCCCTTCTAAGAGTCTGGCTATAGAAATTGTAGGTCACTAAGAGCCACTTGAAAGCAGTGTTTTCATAGGTTTGTAACTTGTTCCCCTTCCAAAATGTCAGTTAGGAATTAGAAACAAAATATCCTATCTATATTAAGCAGATAGTTAAAGATCAGATGGGCATGAGTTCAGATGTTTCTATTCCTTACTTTAATCAATTTGTTTAATCTTCTTGTTACTCCATTGACTTGACTGATGCACGAAATAGCAAGGAGGCCCACCAGTCAGACTCTGATTCTAATCCCTATCCCTTTACTTGATAAGTACTGCAGGGAAAGTTGCCCTCTTCTTGACATTTCAATTGTGCCCGAAGGACATAGTACTGCCACTTAGGATTATGAGGAATAAAGGCGTGATTTTATGTGAAGTTTACAGAATATGTGACTTATGTTATAAATTGGAATTGATGAATTTTAGACTTATCTCTGCCCCCCAAAAAAAAACATTCGCCCTTTCACCTCCCTACCTCCAAATAGTAGATTGTTATATTCTCTTTCCCACGCCCTCATCTACTCTTGACCTCACTTATGTGGTTAGGGTCCCCATCATTTCCTAGTTACCTAGTAAACTAGGCATAGATTATCCTTCAACAATATTTAAGGTGTATGATAAGGTATTCTCAAATTATAAATGAATCAATTTAGACCCAGAGGGTCTAAGTGACTTCTCAAGGATATACAGTTCCCACAACAGTTGGGGAAATGGAATATGAACCCAAGTAAGTCTGACATTGCAGCCCACAGAGGACTATCAATAAACAATGCCATCAATGGTCTTTGTCTATCTTCTTCTCCTTGGTGTCTCTAGGAGATTGAAAACACCTCATTACTCTCTCAGAAATTCTTTTCTCTCTGAGTTTTCATGTTAAAACATTATTGAGTGTTTTCTCTTACGTTTGAAATACATGTTTATGTCACTAAATCAGGATTCTAAACTTTAACTTGGCCCCCCAAACTCCAGACCTTTATTTGCAGCTGCCAATGAGCTCATTTTTCTTCATTATTTAGTTTTATATCACTGTCCTTAGGCTCCCAGGTTCAAAACCTTGCAGGCATTTAGTGAGTTCAAGCTTCTGCTCAGCTGTTGTCACTCCAAATTAATTCTGTACACCAACAAGACCTTTAAGTTGCTTCTCAACAGCAGCATGGTCCATCAAAATTATAGACAACTGCTTCATCCTTCCTGTTTTTCATAAATTTAAATTAAACTTAAATAGCCATAGTCTTTTTTTGATTTAGACTTTTGAATACATACATACATACATATATATATATATATATATATATATATATTTTTTAGTCAAGGTGTTTCTATAAAACCCAGGCAAATCTCAAACTGGTAATCCTCTTACCTCAGATGGGATTACAGAAGTGTACCACCCAGCTTGGTTGCTCTTACAGTTGATAGTAAGAAAACTCATATAGGAAATTATCTCCTCACATAGGAAGATCTTTATCTTTCCCTTGAATCCACTCCTGTAGTCACCGAGATAATAGACATTGTTGCTAGTGTGACAGAGGGTAGTTGGCAATAGCAAATGGGAGAATTGAAGTAATAATATACTCATAATAATATAGTAACATTCTCATAATATAGTATATCATGCTTATTTGCCGACTGTTTCCTTGGGACCATTATTTTCAGATAGTTTGAAATATTTGGAAAACTTGATTCAGTGGCAATAATCTCTAAAATCTAGGAGCATCAAGATATAGCTTTTAATTTGAGAGCATTTTAAGTATAAAATGTTTTAATGATCTAGGCTAATTAATGACAGTTATTTCTCAACTCTGCAAGCTTAAAATTAAGGCCCAGATCTAAAAGTGCTTTCCATAAATGATACTTAAAAATCACAGCACTCTCTAAATAAGCTGTTTACTAGTTCTCTATATGAATTTATTGTATTATTTAATAATAGCCATGACACACAGTCAAACAATGCAGCAAAATACTTGTGTGTGTGCACACGTGCGTGTGTGTACAATATATATCTTACTTCTATACTCAGATTAATAGCCTCTCAAACCTGTAGCCAAAAATTACTTTGATCACCTACCTGTTCTGAAGCCAGCTCAATATGAGGAGGCCAAACCATACAATTAAACCTACAGTATTGGCCTGCAATATATAGTACAAGGGAGTAATGATACAGACTGTATATAAAGTGTAATTCACCAATGATATATAACAGGCTTTTTAGAAGCCCAAACTAAATCACCTGGAATTTTGCCAAACTCAAAAAGGGGTGGGGGGGGGGGAAGCCATAGCAATCTTCTTTCTGCTAAGAATAATTATGTGAAATGTTCCCAGTAGGGTTGCCACCTTATTAAATACCCAATTGTGATCCACGGCTGCTAGGGACTGGCTAACAACATGATGAATGCTTTGTACAAGACCCATAGGCAGGACGAGCAAAGTTAAAGGGATATGTTATTTGGAAACCGAAATGCAGCTGAAGTTCAGGGGCTCCTTATAAAAGCATGTCTTTAACTGTAATTATTGGGCATTACCACATTCAACAATACTGAGGACTGGCCATCACGATCTGATTTCATTCTTCTACTAAGCTGTGTCTACAGTCTCAAAAAAATGATACCACAAATTTAATTATTTTAATATTGTTTAAAGAATCACATGTCAATCACTATAAACATCCTTTACAAAGCACCATTTTTTCCTTTCATTTGTAGTACTCTGTAAGAGTAGGCTAGTATTCTAGTCACTAAAAAGGGTTAAAATACAGGTGCTGTGAATGAAATGTATAATCCTTAAGGCCTTAAAGCATTAAGACATATCTGCTCCTTAGGGTCCATCTTTGTCCATAATCAATTTCTTCCCTTGGAGAACATTAATTGTTTCTAATGATAGCTTTCCATCAATACATCCTTGATCTTAAAAGGCCTGTACAGCTTTTTCCTTTATTCAATCAAATCATCTCTACAATTGCCCCCCTTTAGTAAGATAATACCTTTTAAGCCTTGTATTTTAATATAAAAAATAAGAGGTAGCTGCAAATTCTAATGGAAGTGCTAACATTTGAGAACCAGGATGATGGCTTCCATTATCCTAAATAATGTTTGAAGATTACAGAAAGCACTGTGTTTCAAAAGGTGGAAACTAATCCACCACTTTCAAATTATTCCTTGTATAAAAATCTGTTCTGACATTAGGATTTTTTTTGCCCCACAGACAGCACTGTATATTTAAATATTTGAATATGAAAGATAATTTTTCATCTTTGAAAAAGGCATATAATTGCTATTTATAAGGATAAAATGCTGAATAATTTGTGGAATTGACTATTTTAAACACCAAAGCCCCTTTATTTTGTTATTTTCCTGATAATCTATTCCTACACTTTTCACTGAAACCACCACAACCCTAATCGGTAGACACTAAAATTATTTAGCTTCACGTTGGAGAGTGCGGGAGGGAAAAAAGAAAGGAGGGAGAAAGGGAAAAAGAAAGAGAGCAGGAGAGAGAATGAGCTCTTCATGACCCACTAGTGTGTCTTGCTTTCTCCACTCATTTGCCTTTCTGGAACCTGCTTTTTTATAGACATGGAAATTCTTACCCCCTCCCCCCCTTTTTTTTTCTTTTTGTCACTCTGCTGATTTGTTTCCATTCAAATAAATGATTGCTCTTGCACTGCTTTATCTAGGTTACCCAGGACAAATCTGTTTTTCTGTCCATGAGCTTCACAACAGCTTCTGCAGAAATTGCCCTAATATTTATAATAGGTTAGGAAACTTGAGAAGAGACATAGATAGGACAAAAGCTGTCTATCCTACAGAATTCTTTCTTTGGGTAATTTCTACATTCAGTAGGAACATAGCAAAATTTCCATGCTGCATATAAAGTATCATTCTTATCACTGCAAGATTAGGAAACTCTCCTCACCAGAGCCCACAACTTACATGTATGTGTTTTCTCTCTTACTGACATTTTTTTTTTAAAGTCTGCCAGCATTCTAGGAAATAGATGAAGGGACTCTATGGAATGTAATTAACTGCAAAGCCCAGGTGATTAAAAAGCTGATTAAAAGGAAATCACACACACACTCACACACACACACACACACACACACACACACACACACACAGCCCAGAGAAAAGAACTTCATATATTCACTGAAAAGAAACAAGGAGGAGAGACAAACAGAAAAATTGCTAATTTATTGAAGGTCTCTTTAGTAATTTGTGAAATTCTTTAAGTATTAATATAAGCAATATTTCATAAATACATTGGCTGCAAAAAATAGCAAACGCATTATTAGAATTTCATATGGGAAGAGATATGTAAGGTAGATAATAATACCCTAACAAACATTAAACCTAAACAAAATACACACAACAAAATGAGACCAGTTAACAACCTAGATAAGAGATGAAAATTGCCACTGGAGCAGATCAACTTTATTCAATGCCCTGATAAGCACCTATTTGCTCTTCCCCATTATGCTTTCTTAGTATTTATAAATTATCATTTAATTATGCTGGCAAGTGGTAATTGTCAAATAAAGCTCAGATAGGCATAAGCCCTCAGGCTGCACATGACAGAGAAATATCTGTTAAAGCTGGGCTGATTCACATGCCTAGGAAATAATTTCCTTTCTTCTTTTTATCCTTGCCAACAAATTATAGGAACTGGCACTTTGTGCTTTGTAGGCATTTTGAAGTCTATACAGATTACAAAAAAAAAGGAGAAGAAAAATTAGTTGTTTCAATATCTTCAATTCCTAAATTATTCTGCTGATTTAAGACACTATGTACCAAAAGAACAAAAAAGGGCCAAAGATCAAGAAATTCAAACCTTCTTCTTATAGTTTTTGCTCTGGGTCATTTTCAATTGAGTGAATCAAGATTTGGAGAATTATTTTACATATTGTATAATGGATTTTACATAAAGTAGGAAGTAGAACATGACATTCATCCCATTAGGAGTCATACAGAAATCTCTCTCTTTTAAAAACTAAATCTCTTACTACTTAGGTTTAATTAGCACCCATCCATCCACCCCACCTCTTTTGTACTGGGTATTATAAATTTCTTTTTCAGCTAGTTGCAATGTGTTGGCTATGGAGCCTAAACACAAAAAGAGAATTCTAATGCACACAAAAAGACAAAGATAAGCCAAAATTCAAGAGGCCATTTAATTTACTTCTAATATTTAGATGGGATGCTACATTTTGGTTATATATAGAGGCACTTCTGAATGAAATTTATTTGCAAAAAAAATGAACAGAGAAGACATAGGAAATACTCTCTTCCATCCTCTTGCTTGAGAAGGATAGGAGTGGAAAAGCAACATGCACACACGCATACACAGTTACATATACACACATAAACACACACAAATACACATATACATATGCACACATATATATGGTAAATCCAAACATGCACAAATCCTCGCTGTGAACAAAGACCATCACCTTTTTTTCCTTCCCTTTCTTCCTTGAAAGTGTCAGGTTGCCTCCTGCTTCAGGGTATTTGCAACATCAACCTTACTTTCTTCTTTACTTCCAATCCCTTCAGTCTACTTAATTTCTACCCATTGTGCAGATTCCAATTCAAATACCCCTTCTTTCTTTAGCTTCAGGCAAGATCACCTTTACTACAGTATATGAAGACATGACAATAGCACACACACAAGCTTTATATGTTCCAGATTATTCTACATAGCAAACAATATCTCCTAGCAAGCTTGTGGAAGAAGATACTGAGGCATGCCTACATTAACTAACTTGCCTAAGTTCTAAATTACACATGATAGGAATTTTGCCTTTATCAGCACAGATATATTTGGCTGTTGCTCCTTAAATAGCCATAGTGTTTTCTGAAGCCCTGATAGAAACCAAACATATTCTATTAAGGTACAACCTAGACTGGAGCTAGTTTGGTTACGTTATGCTTAGTATATATTATTCTAAGCAAGTTTCAATGAAACTTATTTGTTCAGATTGGAAGCTACCTAAATCACAAGGTTGTGGAAATTCCAGAATTTTAGCTTAACTCTAATGTAAACATACTTCACCCTTTGAATAAAAATATATTTGGTTTATACTAGACTAGTGAATCAGATTTATTTTCATTATGAAATTATTTCTTGATGAATAAATAACAGATGTATGAAAATAGATAGGTGGATGGATGGATAGAAAAAAGAAAGAAGGAAAGAAAGGAAGAAAGAAGGAAAGGAAAAAAGAAAGAAGAAAGAACTTGTCCAAGGTTCCACAGCTAGCCAAAGGTGAAGCCAGGACACCAACCCACATCTAGGTGCGGAATGTATGCCCTTAACCACTATTTCCTCTTGCCAAATGAATGGGCACAGTCATCAGCCACTGTCAACTTTGTCTCCAGTCTCAGTAGTTTGTGTCATAAGGATTGTGATAATGTCTATTTTGCTCAGATCAAATCAATAATATGAATTCAATAAACAATTGAACTAATGATTGAGCATTTGGCTCAAAATAAACACACAGTCTGGAAAATAAAGACTGCTGATATCCCTGACATATAGAGCTTTTCTGTCAACTACCTTACTCTAGAGAGATGGCGTGGTCCGACAGGCAGAACTTCCTATTTCTTTGTATCAATGAGTAACATGCTTTTCTGTTTTCTCCTTATTTGTTTGTTTTTAAATGGTTTAATCTCTTTCATTGTAAAGGCTTTAAATAAAATCCAAATATGTCTTCAGTCTCATCAATACTTTAAAACATACAAGTTCTGAGAAAAAAAACAATTTATTTTCACAGATGTTTTCTTTCAAGACCGAGCATATATTCTAATGTAGATGCAAAAACACCCCCCCCCCACTATGAATGCATAGGAAAAAAAAGGTACATTTGGCATATTTTGAAGCCAGAATCCAGGGTGCACCCTAGGTACAATCAGTGTATTATTAATACTTATTCACAGTGAGCAGGAATGTTAACAATGTTTTGTCAAAATGCATAACTCGTATTTGAATATGCAGTCTAGCCTTGAATATTTCAATTCAAAGTACTCATTTGAAAACTTAGCCATTTTCCTGTATTTTTTTTCTTTTTTCTTTGTTTGTGCATACTTTTAGAGCATTTCAGTCCATGATGTGGGCTATTCAGCAATCGATGCAAATTTTCTTTTTAAAAAAGAAACAAAATGCTTTTTAGTAATCAAAATATGAAAACACATCCAGAATGGCACTCAGGAAACTGAACATAACTTAACCTCAATTCAGGCAGACCTTTGTAAGTAAGAGATGTTCCCACTTGTGCTATTAATTGGGAATTGCAAGGCTAAACTGCATTCGCATCTTGGTATTCGAAAATACTTCCCAACTACTCAGGAATTGTTTCAGATACTTATTTATTTCCATGGGCACTACTGTAATCCAGCCAAAAATCCTCTAACATGAAATTGCCATTTTTAAGCATGTTTTGAATCCTCTGTATTCCATTGTTTTTGTACTTAACATCTACGTCCCTATACTGTTGAGTGTTGAAACACTTTCCTTTGTAATTGGAATTTAAAATACAGTATTTACTCTCATTCCCATAAAATACAACAAAATAAAAATATATTCCCCATATAGAAGTTGAAAGTATCAAAGCATAGAAAATAAAACATCTTGCTTGAAACACTAGAGTTTAAGATACTGGCCTATTAGAAGTCATTTTTGCTTAAAAACATAGGTGATTTTTCCTAATCACAGACATTTTGAAAGTTTATATGGAAGGGCATCAAAAATCTAGTGTTGGGCTGGGGATGTGGCCTAGTGGCAAGAGTGCTTGCCTTGCATACATGAAGCCCTGGGTTCAATTCCCCAGCACCACATATATAGAAAATGGCCAGAAGTAACAAACAGTACAAGAAATGTATCCAATGCCTAACGTATGAAACTGTAACCTCTATGTACATCAGTTTTATAATAAAAACTTTAAAAAGAAAAAAAAGAAAATGGCCAGAAGTGGCACTGTGGCTCAAGTGGCAGAGTGCTAGCCTTGAGCAAAAAGAAGCCAGGGACAGTGCTTAGGCCCTGAGTCCAAGGCCCAGGACTGGCCAAAAAAAAAAATCTAGTGTTAATCATGTTATCAATACATAGTAAATTTCATTTGATCTAAGAATCTAATATTTATAAAATACAAGCAACTCCTTTACTTCCTCTACTGCCTTGTTCTCTTTCTATGTAGCTAACAGATAATCTTCCCAATGACCTGAGGTATATAGCCCTGGGAAATATCTTCTTACTTTTCTGAGAAGGGATAATGGATATTTGCTCTACCACTTTGAGCAACAGAGCCACATCTGGTTTTCTGTTGGTTAATTGAGTTGAGTCTCATGGACTTTCCTGCCTGAGCTACATTTGAGTAGCAGCCTGAGTAGCTAGCATTACAAGCATGAGCCACCAGAACCCAGTTCTGGGAACTTCTAAGTTAAGTTGTTGAATGCTTTATAAGAGATGGTATAGTGGATTATTATAAATCACAAAATAGGAATTGGAGGAGACAATAAAGGAAAACAAATGAGTGTTTAGAAGAGAAAACAAGGCAAATCTACAAATATTCCAATCTACTCTCCTGAGAAATGTTCTGTATATGGATACAAATGTTATCAAGTATATAATGCTATCCAGTTGCTATTCCACATGCCAAACATCTAGCACATATCATTACCACCTCAAACATCACAGCTGGCTCAGAGACCACAAATGCCTCATACATCACAACCATGTGCACACTGGGAGCAGTTGGCTGGCTGTTGAATAAGACCGTCATAGTAGTATATACTAAAAATTCAGTATGACTCTAAATGTTCTAAGAAACATACTTTAAAAGTAAAAAACAGACAACACCAGTGCAATAACGATAAAGAATAATTGAAAAGTATAAAAGAGACAAATTCATTCTGGCAATACTGATTTTATATAACAAATAAATCCAATGTATTATCATTCCAACATGTAGTGAATGTAACCAGTGATTAAGGACATACATGGAATTATTTGTATTAAATCTTCAAAATCAAATGTGACTATTACACAATGGTACATCTCAGTCTGGCCATCTATTACGTACACACTGGCCATTTGTGCTAGCGATTACCATTTTGGTCAGTGCAGAAATCCATATTCTATTCACTGACTAAGCTATTTTCTTTTTCTGTTTTATGTTAAATGATGTTTTAACATAGCTATTGATTTAAAAGTAGTATTGTTTTCAATATATAATGAGTCTTCTGGATAATATACGTACACACATATACATTCATATATGTGTATTCATATGGCAATAAAAATATTTGACACAGAATTGTTACCCCAACTCCAGTAAAAAGAAATACAATTATTTGTGTTCCTTAAGTTATCTTTAGCAAGTCCATACAGCAGTGATTAGTTGGTGGTACTTTTTCAGCACTGCTTCTGAAATTTTAAAGTGAAATTTTTAACCACACTCAGAAATTAAGATAAATATTAAACTTTTTAGGAAAAGAGTATGTGCAGTATGCTTGTAATTGGGGCTGTGCATGTAAGAAGTGTCTACAGCAGCTCACACCTTATCTCCTTCATCTGTGAGTTACCAAAGGATGCTATGAGTTGCCAAAGGATGCATCATCTCTCATCTTTTAGCCACACAATTTTGACATATCATTGTTACTCTTTCACTCTCCCTTTACCCTCACACTTTATTAACTACAAAAATCTTAGCAATTCTGCCACCAAAATGGATTTGATTATTTATTTCTATGTCTATACTCATAAATTTAGACAGTTTTTATAATCTGACCCTGATGGATGAGAGGCACCTGCAGGCTTCAAGCCTTCAGTGCTATTAGAAATGTCCCCCTAAAGGCAGATTGGAGAACATCCTTCATCTTCACAGCTCTCTAATGGCCTAACACCTAAGGCATAAAGTAAACTGCTCAGTGTGTTGTCAGAGCACCCCACAATTACAACCCAATCAATCTCCTCTCAGACTTAAGCTCTCTGTTCCATAACAAACTTAACTTTCTTGCCTTTAGGCACATGCCAGTCTTTTATCCTGTTTTCAACCCAGTCCTCAAGATCAACTCTGAAATCTGTTCCATGAAACTTTTCTAGAATCTATAAATCCAAAAAATATCTTAGGAGACCTTTGTTGTATGCCAAATAATAAGCTACATGATAGAAAAAGTATTTTTTTTAAATTTCCCAATTGTAACTGATCTTTGTAAAATAACGCAACAAATACTATAATGAAATGTGTATAATGTATTGTTGAAAGGTTAGAGGAAAACAATCTGTCTGTGCCAATAGAGCAGGGAAGACTTTACAGAGAAATTAATACTTGAGCAGAATCTTGGGAGGATTTATATCACTTTTCCAGGAAGGAAGAAAAGGGAAGAATGTTCCTGGAAGCTGAACCTGGCTATGCGAAGTGCGGAGAAGTTGAAAAACATGCATGGAAAATAGTCTGGTATTACTAGAAGAGGGATGGATATTCAAAGTACTTAGTACTGACCAATCTGAAATGAGATGGTTGCACATGTGAAGTGAGTATCAGCTTAGAATCAAAATCAGATGTGCTTGGCCCAAGAGGCACAGTTGGAAGTACAAGCCAATACAGACTAACAGTGTTAGGATAATGATTTGAAGTTATCCCAGTGTAGGGGAAGCGTTGGAAGGTTTTAGATGAGCAAAAGATATGTTATCAATATTCTAGAAAACTCACCCAGGCAGCTCCATAGAGAATGGTTTGAAGGGAAAGAAATAAAAGATTGAGACAATAGTTGGATGATTGCAGTCGCCAGGTAAGAAGTGAAATGTGGCTTAACTGAATCCAAACCCATGAAGACAGAGATTAAAGATCAAATTCAAGGCATATGTAGGGGATAAAATTCACAGAATTTGAAGAACAATTTCATAGGAAGGATAGGAGACTGGCATATAAATGCTGGACTGGAATGTCTAGTTTGGAACTTAAGCACAGTAGTAGCTGGGAACCAGAGAATAGAAAGTGATGAATGCTTTTGCCAATGGCAAATTAAAATGTCCAAGAAACACTATTGGATATATCCTGAAGACAGTTGCAAATTAGAGACTAGAATCCAGAAGAAATAAATATTTGAGAATCATATATTATTTTGTTGTGGTTGAAATACAGAAAATAAATGAATTTCCAGAGGTTAGAAAAATATAAGACAATAAATGGTTCAGGATAGAATCCTGGCACTGATTGTCACCTAAGAAATGGGAATAAATCAGAATTTCATGCTGTACTGAAGCACTTTATAGACCTGAAAGGCCAGGAATTATATCTCATTCATTTTTGCTTATCTTTAAAGTTAATTAAAAATTTTTGGCACCTAGTACACTTATGAATATGCACAAAAATATTTGCTGAATTGCACTGAGCCTCAGATTTATTCTGGAGTATGAATTCAGCAAATACGACCTACCTCTCAGGATCAATGCTGAAAATTAAATACAACCATTCATGTAAAAATATCAAGTTCATATAGTGGGCTTTCATCTTTGGTTAGAATAGATAAGCATTAGCAACTGATGATTTATTAGGAAAAATGAAAATATCCAGAAAAGGAACTGGAAGATAAGAATTTTCTCAAGGTGAAACTGCTGTTAAAGGTAGGAATTGTTTCTTCTTCTTTATTGTCAAAGTGAAGTACAGAGGGGTTACAGTTTCATATGTAAGGCAGTGAGTACATTTCTTATCCAACTTGTTATTTTTTAATTGTTATTATAAGGGTGATGTACAAAGGGGTTACAGTTACATAAGTCCGGTAAAGAGTACATTTTTTTCAATGTCACCCTTCCCTCACTCTCTCCCAGTTTTTCCTTCCTGCCCACCACCTACAAGTTGCATAGTTCATTTTCAACATGGTGTACAGCAAGAAAGATGAGAATTTTTAGTGAAATTTATGGTAATACAGCTAACATTTTTAACTATGATAGAAAAATATGAGTTGTTATATAAATAGCCATTGACAAGAGTTCTATTTTAATTACAATTTTGATGAGAGCATAATTGTGCTTTTCCTCTTTTTTTTTTTAAGAGATGAGAAATGAAATCATACTATGTCGCTTAACTTGGCATTGAACTCTTAAGCTCAGATGGTTCTCCAACCTCAGCCTCCCAAGAAACTGGTACTACTGGCAGGCTTTCCCATGCAAAGCTTAATTGTACCTTTTAGCTCAGTAAAAGTGTAGACTGACAAAGGATTAAAAAAAAACAAACGATTCCAAAACCATTTGGTATAAACCAACTGTACAATTCATGGGGGGAGGGAGGGAAGGAATGAGGGAGGAGGTAACAAGTTGAACAAGAAATGTACTCACTGCCTTACATATGAAACTGTAACCCCTCTGTACTTCACTTTGACAATAAAGGGGGGGAAAAAGAAAGGAAAAAAAAGTGCGGACTGAAACCTGAGACTATAAGGGCTTCAATAACCTGAGAGCAAAGGGACTGTCAAATCCTTGCAGGGAAATGTGCGAGCCACAGAGACAAAGGACATGCAGACCACCCTACCTGACAGCAGAACCAATGACAGAATTCTAGGCCTTAAGAGAAACACTGTGATTGTTCCCATAGTTTAATTTGGGGGATAGAGGCTGGATTTGTGATAAAAATATTTTCCTTGATTTCTTTAATGATGAGAAGTATTTTTCCAGTGAAAAAGGCAGCTTAGCTTTTCTTTTACTACAAGGAAAAGCTGTAAGAAACACTAGAGTATATAAATAGATGAAGATCATCAAAATTCATGGCTATTTTTTTTGTCTCTATACTGTTTTAGCCATATTTAATCACTGAACTAAGAAAGCAGCCAAGCACTTTAAAAAACAAAAAGAGAAGGAGAGAAGGAAGGAAGGGAGGAAGAGAGAGTGAGAGGGAGGGAAGGCTCGTGCTTCCGTTTTGCTACTTACTAGCTGGATGACATTAGTAATATTTTAATTGTTACTATTAGTTTTCTCATCCTTAAAATGAATTAATAACTACTTTGAATCGTGGGTTATTGTGATGTGCAAATGAGATAATTTATGTGCAATTCTATAACATCGTATCTAAAAGTTGATTATTGTTAACACTGACAGTAGGGATTTTTGCCACCAAATCCTACATGAGAGCCCAAGAAGTCTGGTGCTCAGTTCCCAGCAGACGCAGAAGACAGGCAACAACTTAGCACTCCCCAATAATTGCTGTTACTTATGTTACCTAAAGAATTTTTGCAAAACCGCAAGTGTCAGTATCATTATTCCTATTTGCAAAACACTAACATTTATTTTCCATAAAAGTTCAATAGCTTGAGTAAAGTCATGTCATACCATTAGTAAGGAGAAAACCAGATTCTAAAGTCTATGCTTCAGGATTTGAACTTGGCTTGTTGGCTTAATGATCCTTATATAGTCGTTTGGAAAGGCTGTGATGCTAGCCTTCTCTGATGAAGAAAATCCAGACCACACATCTCCTGACTTGCAATACCATACATCAGCTTTAGTACCAATAATTAAATCTCAGTGTCGCTGGTGGTGTTTTGGTTTCTTTCCTTTTCCTTTTTCTTTCTTTCTTTCATTCCTTCCCTCCCTCCCTCCTTTCCTTCCTTCCTTCTTTCCTTCCTTCCTTCCTTCCTTCCTTCCTTCCTTCCTTCCTTCCTTCCTTTTTCTTCCTCCTTTCCTTCTTTCCTCTCTCACTCTTTTTCTCTCTCAGTCTTCCTAGCTTTCTTTTTCTTGCTTTCTTTTTTTTTATATGAGATAGGGCCTACTATGTAACTCAAGCAGTCTAATCTTAAACTTAAGACCCTCTTGCCTTAGCCTCTATCAGACTGCCATCGTCCCATGAATTAGATATTCCTATCAAGTAAAAGAAATTAACCAAATATGCATTTTCAATGTTCTGTATGCAAGAACTCTAGAATGCCCAGATTTCCTCTAACATTGATATTTTCTTCTATGGAATAGTACTAGAAGTAGAATATTCTAGGTGTTTGTTGTTGTTGTTGTTGTTGTTTTTAGCTTTAACTGTTTAAGTTGCTGCTGTTGCTTTTGTCCACAGCCCTGCTTCCAATGTTACTATTTTGTCTAAGAAATGGAAGCCTGAAGAGACAAAGAGGCATCCTCAAAATCCTATTGCCAGTAACAAAGCTAAGACTGGAACCTTGCATTAGTCTTCTCTATCCCAGGTCAGTGCCCTTCTGGGACTATCACATTGGCCCTGGATGGACAACACTTATCGATTCTCACGCTTCAAGTACAACACAGCTTTTGGATGTGCTGGTATTCACTGACGCCAGGGATATCACAGCAGTGACTCAGCCTTGAATCAAAACCCACAAAATCTGCCTCTTAAAGAATAGAAGCACTTACCACACAGTCTCATTCTTGCTGAGATTTAAAAGCCTGGCCCCTCAAAATTCAACTTTTAAAGTTTCTCTGAACCTCAAAATAGCAATTCCAAAATAAGGAGCTAAAAATTGGGGCCTTACGAATCAATCTTGTAGAAAGAGAGCTCTAAGAGTCAAACTAGAAGGCAATTAAAACATTTTGCTTATTTCTGATAAAGCAAATTCATTTTTTTACCTCCTTAGACTACATTTAACACACAGAAAGAAGAGAAGTAGCTTCAGAGAACCATTGTCTCCCTAGGTCTGGCTCTGTCTTGCTCTTGGTGGTCTTTGCCTTTCCTCAGTGCAGAATCCAGTCCTGGGGAAAGTTACCCCTCAGGATGGGAAAATGGCTCTTAGTACCTGTAGTGTAGAAATTCAGTACTTATCAAAGACCTGAGATAAACCCACAAGAAGCTCTACCTCAAGGCAGACTATAAGAAGCATTAACTGAAGTTCTAGTATGTTGCTATGTAAATTCAGGAGTTGAAAAGATTAGACAAACTTAGAAAATTGCCCAAATTCTATACGAAAAATAAATATGCTAAAGGATACCAAAAAAAAATCAAAGACCACATTTTTTTCTCCTTGCTTATACTGCTCACTCTGTTCTAAAAATATTAATAAATCAGATTAGGAAGCCAGGCTTTATTTCATATCTCAAAATGTGTACAAAATTTTGAGTGTGTCATAATATATAGAAAATGAATTCTCAAAGACCAGAATGTCCCAGCTCCTATTATTAAAAAAAAATACTAGGGAGGGCAAACAGGAATATCTCAGCTGAGCTCAACCACCGTGAGGACCCACGGCGCAAGACACGAATCGCTAAGGTAACCAGACAGCAGAATGTAATTACCCAAATTGGAATTCAGCCAGGCTGTACAGGCAATACCCACACTCTTTAGAAAATGTCATAGACTCTTTTAATAACCATGGCAATTTTCTTCCATAAACATGTATTAGTAGGACATATCAGAACAAGAATAAAATATTCTTGTTTCCTACACCCATGAATGGATACAGTGCCAGAGCAAAGAAGACAGAATTTAAATCTCAGCAACATGGTTATGAACTTGCTTAGCTACAATATGCACTCTTGTTTCCAAATGCAATTTTTAAAAATATAGAATGAGAAGCACAAGGGTATGTGTGTATTAGAACACAAACACGATTCAACAGAATAGAATTCAGATGAGGTATTGTGCACTACCAGTGAAGGCTAATGTTCAAATTCTTCATGTTGCTGGTCCAGTGTAAACATGGATATGTAGTATTATATTAGAAAACCCAATTGACATGTCATCAATGTGAGCACATATTCTGGGCCAAATAAAAGAAACACCGTAGGTTTATAATGTCTACAAAATTTTAAATTGTAAAATCTTTAATGCTCAAAGTGATCTAAATTATTTAATTAAATGATTCCATGAAACAAATATTTAATGAATTCTTATAGTATTTTAGAAAGGTTGTGTTTTGCTGTCTCTATGTTTGTTTCTTTTTGTTTTGTGAGTGTGTATGTGTCAGTATAGAAGCTTGAACTCTAGCCCTGGGCTCTGTCCCTTGCCCTTTGCACTCTGAGCCAGCACTCTATCACCTGAGCCACAGAGTGCACTTCCATCTTTTTGGTGATCAATTGGAGATAAAAGCCTCATTGACTTTTCTGTCCAGGTTGGCTTTGAACTATGATCCACAGGATTAGGGGCATGAACCAACAGTTCCCAGCTCCAGAAAAAGTTTAAAGGTTGATAAAACTTGTGGAGGAAATGTGTGGACGTTCAAGAAGTTAAAAGTGCAGAGCTGTGAAAAGTTTGAAGACAGCAAAGAAAGAAAGCAAAACATGAACTAGTGTTGGCATTATCTAGTTAGAGAGATGATATTGACAATTTTTAGTGAATACTTTGTACAAAGCACTAATATGAAGTACACGGATTTTTTTTTTTGTCTCCTTTAATGTGGTAAAAACTCAATATAGATCAGGGAGGGAACCTCATGACTCATTCTTAATCTGTGCATGACCTCAGTAGAGCTGGCTCAGAGCTCAAATCCGGGCCAGCATTTACAACTCAGCTGCTAGCTGAGACTTTCAGAAGCTGAACTTGTATGTGATTTTGTTTCCTTTAGCTGGAAAACAAGTATACTTATAGCTCTCTTTCAAGGTTAATAAGATTAAATAGGGTAAGTTTTAGAAAATATAGCACAGTATATACAAGATAGTATGTAAGCAACACAGAATTACAATGGCTATTGTACTTACAAACAATATCTTTGTCTAGTGATAAAATATTAAAATATCTGTTGTCATAATTTGTCCCCAAGCTTTAGACCAGGCTGGTCACTTGTTCCTGACTCCCTCTTTACTTTCCCTGAAGGCTAAGAGGTGATAGATTTGATAATTCATTTGTGTGCATGTATATGCGTGGGGGGGGGCAGGGGGAGGGGGCTTGCCACTGTCCCTTTGCTTTTTTCCTCAAAAGGAGCACTACACGAGCCACATCCATACCTCTGGCTATTTGCTGGTTAATTCAAAATAAGAATCTCAAGAACTTTTCTTCTCAATCTGGCTTAGTACTGTGATCCCTGGAGTTCAGCCTCCTGAGTAGCTAGGATTACAGACATGAGTTTTCTGTACCTAGCTAACTCTTTCTCTTTAAAATCAAACTTCTTTTACTTTAAATCTAGACCTCATGGAAAGTAATTCTAATTTTATTTTACTCTATTTTTACTTTATTAGTGAAGAATACAGATGATGCCTTGAAATGTAATATTTTGGCAATATTAGTTCTAGTAAGCACTAATATTATTGGCATAAATACAATGGCACTTCTATAAGAAAACTGAGGCGCTGCATTGTAAATACATGAACAATGTCTAAAACTAAACTTGAATGCTAGAGAATAGCCACTGTTTCAAGAAGATTTCATCTTTTATACTAGACAGTGTAACAGTATGTTGATCTAGAATTCACATTGGTGAACTTCGTGCTCATGCTCATTTGGGAATTTGCTTTAGACTCTTTGTGTGAAGGATGAATTATAGCATTTTTGTCCTGGTCCTATAATCTGTTATTCATAAAAAGCATAAATTATGCAAACCTAGTGTGATCAATGTCATTAAGTGCAAGACTGATACAACCTTGCTTTTGAAGTTAGGGTTTTTTTGTTTTTGTTGGTCATGGAGCTTGAACTCAGGGCCTGGGCTCTGTCCTTGAGCTTTTTCCATTCAATGCTAGCACTCCAGTACTTTGAGCCACAGTTCTACTTCCAACCTTGTCTTTGAAAAGAGCAAAGTAGGGCAGACCCAAAGAAAAATAGCTTGCATGATTTCTCTCATTTGTACTAATTAGAATGTGCCTAGAAGTATACAAGTAAATGCAGTGAGTATAAAAGACAAAAAGTTACTCTTAGACCTGATCAATTAAATAGGACTCTAAACATTCACACGGTGAGATCAAAGGAGGATATTCTTAGAAGAAGATCACAAAGGCTCAATAGCTATGTGCATATGATCATATAAAATGAAGTTTATCACAATTAACTCCAAGAAATGGAAACAAGAGGTTTTTTTTGTTGTTGTTATTTGGCTTCCCCCCACCCTTTTGTTGCTGATTTTGATTTCTGTACCTTTTGTCATACAAGTAAGTTATCTGATTTGGGGAGGGTAAGGGGGAGCACAGAAATAGTGGGGCAAAGGGTAAACAAATGCAGCAGTGATACTCACTAGACACCATATTGAAAATGAACTATACAACTTATGGGGAAAAGGGGTTGAGAGGGAAAAACCAGGAGAAAATGAGGTAACACTGTTGAAAAAGAAATATACCCATTACCTGACTTATGCAACTGTAACCCCTTTGTACATCATCTTCACAATAAAAATATTTTTAAGAAAGAAAAGAGGCTCAGAACTTCTTTTTACAATGATTTAAGGATTTTAAAATGAAATGGAAGGAGAGGCTTAGAATGAGTCTCTTCAAGGCTGCCACCAGCTGCCTTATCCAAGTTGTCTCTCTTGCTGTCCAAGCTTAGTGCTTCACGTCTCTCCTCTGTTATTTTAGGAACAGGTCTTGTTGGGTGTCAGCAATTCAGTAAATAAACATATTGGATTCCAAAGCCAGTCTAATCAATGACCTACAAATAGTAGGGCTTTGTGATGGAAAAGCCTAGCAGGCAGTGAGGAGCATGCTTTTGGGTTCGAGGTACTCTCGCAGCCCTGCTCCTGGGGGCATGATCCTGTAAGAGAAACAGCCTGAGTATGCCATCATCAGAATGCGCTCAATGACAAGTAGTCTGTACTTACCTTTATACATATTGTTTTTATTTAAAACACTTGCCAGATACTGACACAACACATCATTCATACTCAGTTATGCTTTTATGTGAAGCATTATTTTTCTAAACTGTAAGTAAAACAAATAGCGCTTTCTTCTCTACGTCCTAATTAGACAATTGTCTGATTGCTTTTTAAAAGGCTGTAACCACTTATAGTGCTCAAGAAAGCCATACCAACAATGTTTATTCTTCAAGGCAGTAAACATAAAGCCCTTTTCAACTATGCATTTTAGTTTACTAATAGCTATAACCACTTATATTGTTCAAGAATGCCTTACTGACAATGTTTATTCTGAAAGGCTGTAAACATATAGCCCATTTCAACAACATATTTTAAATTTACTGATAGTTACATCTCATGTTCCAATTCAATTCAAACCGCCTATAAAATTCAGGTTCAAATGTGAAAATAGAGAATGTGTGTCCTTTCAAAGTGGAGTCAGTATTGTTGTTCAGCAGTTATAAAGAACAGAAATCTGATGTTGATTTCACTTGCAAATGACCCAAACTTGGAATCAGGCAGAACCCAGCAGACTTTAAATATCAAAGTTTACAGCTAGGTCTTTGAGAAGGTGTTTCATCATAAGCTTTCCCACTGGTTCTCTTTTAGTAAATGATGGTTAAGTTTTCTCAGTAATCAAAGTTCTGCAAAGCCACACCCTTAATTAATGATGGCTGCCTCATGCTTTCCAAAAATTAGTGGAGAGCTAACTTGTCTTTTTAATATTGGCAAGTTGCTCAGGCCCAGAAAAGCCAAGGCAATTTTGAAATAAATAGTGACACTAATAAATCTAAGCTTCTTCTCTTACAGGTTTCAAGTTATGATTGTGATGATACTCCTGCTTCTTTTTGTGCTTTCATGTAATGATTTCAACTTCAGCTTCATGAATTATTCAATGCAGAAGGGTGAGGAGACAAAGCATGGCATGGGTTTGTGCCACTGATGGCACTTAAATTGTTTAATACTTTCCCCAAGAACAATGGTATGCATGCTGCCATATGCAACCATGCTTAAGATGATTCTTTTTATTCCAGAACTGGAAAATAACAAAATATAGATGTTGTTTTGTCTACTTGCCCAATGAGGCTGTAGCCTTAGTCCTCAAACAGAAGTGACAATTTAAGTCTTTCCTTCCTCCCTCTCTCCCTCCCTTCCCTCCCACCCTCGCTCCTTCCCTCTCTCCCTTCCTTCCTTCCTGATCGTTTACATGATTAAAAGGCAAAAGGAGGGGCTGGGGATATAGCCTAGCGGCAAGAGTGCCTGCCTCGGATACACGAGGCCCTAGGTTCAATTCCCCAGCACCACATATACAGAAAACGGCCAGAAGCGGCGCTGTGGCTCAAGTGGCAGAGTGCTAGCCTTGAGCGGGAAGAAGCCAGGGACAGTGCTCAGGCCCTGAGTCCAAGGCCCAGGACTGGCAAAAAAAAAAAAAAAAAAAAAAAAAAAGAAGGCAAAAGGAGGGCTGGGAATATGACCTAGTGGTAGAGAGCTTGCCTCACATAAATGAAGACCTGGATTCAATTCCTCAACACCACATATATAGTAAAGGCCAGAAGTGGTGCTGTGGCTCAAGTAGTAGAGTGCTAGTCTTGAGCAAAAACAAGCCAGGGACAGTGCTCAGGCCCCGAGTTCAAGGCCCAGAACTGGCAGGAAAAAAAAGGCAAAAGGAGCACTCATCTGCCTCAAGCAGAGACAAGTTCTAAGCCATAGAGCTGCAGTTTTATAATTCTTACATACATTATCTTTTTTTTCTCCTTATACCCCCCCAAACTTTAATGTATTATTTTTATAGGGCCACAATAAAAAGAACCACTGACTGGGTGGCTTATAGAACAGAAATGTATTTTCTCACACTCCTGGAGGTCTGAACTACAGATCAAGGTGTTACCAGGATTGGTTTCTTCTGAGACTGCTCTCCTGGGCTTGTAGACGTGACCCCTGTCTTATTCCATCATTGCTGCTGGAACACCACACCTGAGACTGGGAAATCAATTTATTGCTCACAGTCATAAAGGTTAAGAAGTCTCAGGTTAAGGTGGCAGCAGGCTCAGCAATTGGTGAAGATCCCTTCCTCATAGATGGCACTGTACAGTTAGTTGTTCTCAGAGAATGGAAGAACAGATGAATAAAAAATAATAAGGGTGAACCTGTGCTCAGATAGCAGAAAGTATGTGTGTGGCGGGAGCTCAATGTTCTCTCTAGCCTTGTACAAAGCCAGAAGTTCCATGATCCCCTATTCTTGCTGTTTAACCATGTCCTCCTTCCCATAATACTACTTCACTACTACTACTACTTCCCATAATACTACTACACTACTAAGTTTCAACACACCTAATTCTGGAAAATATTCACACTATAGCTGCTGCTTTTCCCTGGTATCTTTCTATAGTTTTCCTTCTGCATGAGTCTGTGCCCAAATTTCTTATAAAAACAACAGTCATATTTTGTTGAGATCCACTAATTTGGCCTCTTGTTAACTCAATTATCTCTTTAAGTACATGTTTTAAAGTACATCCACACATGCTTTTGTTCCTTTTCCAGTCTCCATTTGTGAAATATACCCATGATTTGAGATTCTACAGGTAAGGACTCTAGAATAGTTAGGACAGAAATAGGGCAGGGTTTTTTTTTGTAGTTTAACCTGCAACAATAAGAAACTTAAAAAGAACTACTGAGGAGAATGGAATGGAATTAGCTAGGCCCATTCTTCCATCTTTCTCCTCTGCCTCTTCCACCCACTTCTCTTCCCTGCACTCAGCCTCTCAGATACATACTTTCTTAGAAACACTAGGCTACCAAAGGAAGCTACTCAACAGCACTCCCCCCCCACACCCGCCCCCCGCCGCCAACTATTACTGGACATCTATGTGAGCAAGCATGGAGACACATGGCATGACATAGTTGCAAAGGTACAGGAAATAAGCTCTGCTTGTGTCAAATACACATTGTCACATGGTATAGGCATGATAGCTATAAATTCTAAACTCCCCGCATCTATGGTCCCATCTCCAAGCAGTAGCAAGGTACTGGGGAAGACGCGCTGGGAGTCCAGATATAAGCATGGTTTTCTTTAACTTTCCATCAGGGGAATGAAAGCGAGGCTCAACTAAGATAGTAAAGATTAAGGAGCATTGCGAATTGAAAACTGCTACAAAAGCCTAAGGTATTGTATGAAAAAAAAACAAACCCTATAACCTGCTTTCAAAATATACCATTGTCTCCTCCTTCTCTTTCTCCACCTGCACACTTCCCAGGCTAATTGCCTGTATTATTACAAGTCACCTTACTTAATCAAATTTAAATGTTCAGCCTCTAGTTAATTGACGGCTCAGTAGCTGTAAACAATTGTGATAGATTATTACTCATTTGATAATTTGGGGGATTGATTAATCAAGTTTTAGATGGATTTTTCTCTCTTTTCCAAAATAATCCCTTTATTTTCCCCTCATATCTTCCAGTCTGTTTGGAAGTGTTATATTTAGTTTCATACATGGAATATTCTTTCAAACAAGTATATGTATTCGTGGATATATGCTTTGCCTCCTTTCTGCCTCTCTCTGGGGCTTTATAATCTATTGTGTTTCCTTTCATAGTCTGATCATCTGAAAGAGTCCTGCTCCTAACATGTATCACTTACTATGAAAGCCTCTACTCACGTCCTTAACCTTTGCTAACCTTAAAGATTGGGGCTTCCACCGGAGATTCTCTCCAAGAACCTCCCCTACCTTTCTCCTGGGTTCCGACTGCCTACAGCAATTACAGTATCTCTTCCTGATAGCTTCAAGTTCCCACTCCAGACAAAGGAGGGCTCTGCCATCTTCCCAATGGCAGCTTTTCTTTTTTGAATCACTAAAATGTCCCTGGGAAGAAAGTCACCCTGTTCCAGAAGGGAAGAGGCAGGTGCTGTGCGCGCTGTGCCCTGGCTTCAGAGGCATCTCCTGCTGTGTGGAGCTCAGTCACGTGGTGAAGAACACAGGGTTCACAATGACACAACGATGCAAGAAGTCCTTTGCAGCAGTGAGAGTCCAAATGAAAGTGGACTTCTTTCTCACTAGGGAATTAAGGGCCGTCTGAGGGAGAGGAGATGTTGAAGGTGGGTCTTCATAGGAGTTCAGAAGAAGAGGACTTGAGCAGGTATTGGAAGAACAAGAGGAAGGTTTTCACAGCTAGCAGAAAACCTGCTATTTTGGAGTCCAAACCAATACAAAGAAAGGAAGATCATTTGCAGAATGCTGGGAAGAAATCAGAGTGTGAAGGGATCTGAAGGTCAGATGTGTGTCACTGGTGACATATCTGCTGTGTGGCTCAGCCATTCGGCAATGTGATCACGCTCCATTTGTGCTAGTGGTGACAAGGTTGGAGTCATGACACCTAGCTTTGGGTGTGTCAGGATACCGCATGATATCTGGGTGACTCTGAATGAGTCATTCTCTTAAGAGGGAAGAATAATACAGTTATAGGCTTTTGGCTGATCTGAATTCTAAAACAAACAAGGATATTATCAAAAGTTAATACTCCCATGAGATAATTAAAACTCAATTCCATCTGTTTTGACCCAGCTTCCTGGGTGGGATCCTCTCACTTCTTCCTCCTGGGGGTTGCCAGGATGACAGGCCAGCTACATGAGCTCCAATTTTATCTTTTACCAGCTACAGAACGATGAAATGATCACACTTTAGAACAATTGCTCAAGAGAAAGTCTCACACAGGCTTGATCTTAGGTCCCTAGCTTGTCTTGCTGTTCCTGTATGAAGTCACACATCTATGACATAGTTCAGCTGGCATCATGAGGTTTCAGCTGGCATTATGAGGTTTCTTGTCATCTCTAGTACAAACTTCACCTTGGATCCAATTCCGTATTCCCAACATTTAGCATTAATCAGTGACTACTTGATTATTGGTTCTCTCCATCCATTCACTCTGTCCCCACTTAACTAAATCCATTCTCCAGTTCAGTTTCTTTCCACTTCCCTTTCTTTGTCATCATTTCAGCAATTCTTCCATACTTGCTCGCTGTTTAAAACTCAAAATTAGCTTTGATTCATCCCATTTCTAATTCCTTCTCAAACTAAAAATTGAATTGATTTTCATCTGAACCTTTTTTTGTCCCCCCTTTTTTCCCTCCACAGTCTTTGATTCTGGATCATTGGGATAGGTTTTTTTTTTTTTTTCCCCTCATTGGCTTCCCTGACTCTAATCCAACCTGAGCAGAGCTGCCAAACTAATCTTCTTTAATATATCACTTTCATCATGCTGATTCCCTGCTCAATAATTTTAGATAGTTCTCTATTTCAGATTCAACCCAAATAGACTGAAAGCCCACTAGGAAATGTCCCAGATGCTCTCTTCCCTGACTGGTACATATTATTATCCCAGTTGTTCTGATGACGACAATTGAGGTGCCAAATTTTAACTTGCCAAAGGCTAATAATTAGCAGAGCCAGGATTACAACCCAGTCCTTTAAGTCCTGGTCCACTGCTTCTCTTTAATGGAAATTTCTAGTTCCTCTTCTTGGGTTTTAAGAATCGCCATAATCTCCGTTTGCCTCATTAAACCAATTTTACTTTTCCTAGTCACTCAGCATGGTCTTCCTTTGTGACTAGACTTGGCTCAATTTGCCTACCTCAATTCTGCTTCTCCATGGCCTTCTTTAAACTTATTCTAGCTCTTTCCATCTTCTAAGACTAAACAGTTTAAGTCCTAAATAGCTTAACCAAGGGATTCTGGTAGGTCCTGACAACATTTGCCTTCTTCAGTTGGATTCCTACAGCATTTTTGTTCCTGCCCAGTGGTTCATGGCACATGGACAAGCCCCATGGGACAGAGTAAAGAAGGGGAAACATTCACGGTCTCTGCTTCTCTGTGCTTACAAAGCAACCTCTATATTATATGCCACTCATGTGTATTTGCTACTGTTTTCAAAAAATAGGTAGATATCGTTGTGATAAGTCAAGTACACATTAAGTTAAAACAATGCTTGCATGTGGACACTGTTGGCTCACAACTGTAATCCTAACTACTCAGGAGGCTGAGATCTGAGGATGATAGTTTAAAGCCAGCCTAGGTGGAAGAAAAGTTCATGAGACTTATCTGCAATTAACCAGAAAAGGCCAGAATGGAGCTATAATTCAGCCTTGACTGAGAAAGCCAAGGGAGAATGAGAGACCCTGAGCCCAGCCTTAGAACTGGCATAAGAAAAATAAATAAGAAAAGAATGTTTGATATTTGCCTTTGCCATCATGTACTTTTAAAATTTCAAATGCTAAACACATATGAGCTATCACATAAAGTTTGTGAAATATCTAACAAGAGAAGGAATCCTTAATCTCAAGGCACTTAAATACATACAGACTCATTCATCCACCATTGCACATGTTCTTCAACCTTGCCAGGTCCTATAAAAGCTCTATAGAGAGTTTCTTATGAGATATGGAAAAACGAGAGCATACTTCTAACTCCTATAGCATTTCATCCAGAACTGAGTGCATGGTGGGTGTTCAACAAACGCTTGTTATAAACTTCACTCAGCTAGTTAAGTGTAATGGTATAACTGAAAAGAAATGCGGGTATATTTGCTAAATGATTGACTGAGAATAGGGAGCAATTTTACAGCTTACTAAGGTACACTAAAGCTCTTCCTACTTTGTTCCAATCATGGTTATCTTGGTGAAAGCTCTAGTAGCTTTCTAGTAGCTCTAATAGCTCATTTTTTCATTTAAAAAATAAGAATGTTATGAGGATTTGGGGCACATGATTATGGCTCAGTTGCTGTAGTTGATTAGTAGATACTCATTCACTTATATTTAAAAATGGTAATTAGAGGCTGGGGATATAGCCTAGTGGCAAGAGTGCCTGCCTCGGATACACGAGGCCCTAGGTTCGATTCCCCAGCACCACATATACAGAAAACGGCCAGAAGCGGCGCTGTGGCTCAAGTGGCAGAGTGCTAGCCTTGAGCGGGAAGAAGCCAGGGACAGTGCTCAGGCCCTGAGTCCAAGGCCCAGGACTGGCCAAAAAAAAAAAAAAATGGTAATTAGAGACCACCTTAAAATAAAATAAATCATTTGAATTCTCCATCCCCACACAGTCTCAAAATATTCAGGATGATATAAGCTCTTAAACTAAGTCCAAGATTTCAAATTCAGTTAGAGTATTAAATTAAGGCTTATTTACTGGCCATAATAACTGTATCTATATAATTGGTCATGAGAGATACTACCATTTTTAGTATTGTTGTTGTTAATAAATAGTTGTATATAGGGGTTACAATTCTCTAAGTCAGGTTACGAGTATGATGCTTCTTGATCATTGTCACTCCTTTATTGAGATATATTACCTTTGACTAGAGAATTGAGGATTGAGAAAGGATGTTAGTGTCTTGCATAGGCAGAAAAGTTCTCATCACAGAATAATGTATAGGAACACATAATTAATGAATAAAGTTATTCAGACCAAAGATTGCTCAAGTAGTTGAAATTTACTCATGTATAGTTTCCAAGTAATTTATATTAAAAAATCTACTTCAAGGTTTCTTTCAAGGCCTCCTGACCCATGCCTACAATCCCAGCTACCTGGAAAGTGGGGGCCAATCAAGTGAGTTTGAGGCTAGCTTGCGCCAATCTGTTTTGAGACCTTATCTCAAAAAGAAAAAAACATAAAAAGGCTGAAGGCCTGGCTAATGTGATAAAGCACTGGTCTAGCATGCATAAGGCCCTAGTTGAACCCCAAATGTATTGCATCTTATCAATTTGTATTACACATGGTACTGAGAATAACCCTTTATTTGACTCATTATATTAAATATCAATAATTCAATATTTATTTTATGCAAGGCAGATTTGTAGCAGGTTTTTTTGTAATTTATTTATTAATTAAAGAAAAGGTTTTTTTTGACAAGGTGTTGTGCAAAAAGGGTACAGTTACATAGTAGGGCAGTGTGTACATTACTTGTGATATCTTACATCCTGTTTTTCTTTCCCTTCCCTAGGTCGGTAGACATATATACAATATACAATGTACCAACAACATATACAATAGCCACGTGGCCTACGCCGAAGAAAATTCGCCTAGGGCTTTAAATGGAATGTTGTCAATAGACAATATGTCGACAATAGTCTTATATGAACGTACATACACAGCTTTTGAGCTATTGTGATCCACTGAGAGGTCAATTTTTGACCTTTATATGTTGAGTAGTTGTTTGGTTTTAGTTACATAATGTAGGGTCACTGACCCAAACCTGTGGGAAATACCATTTGGCAAGAAGTTTTTGGTTTCACAGACCTGGTCTCTACTGTCTCCCCCTCCCCCCACCTTAACAGTCATATATCAGGGAGATCATGC
Organism: Perognathus longimembris pacificus; assembly: GCF_023159225.1. NCBI lineage: Eukaryota > Metazoa > Chordata > Mammalia > Rodentia > Heteromyidae > Perognathus > Perognathus longimembris. The sequence continues at coordinate 65,788,708 of NC_063165.1, forward strand.
CCCTTTGTTTTCTGTGTTCTAGGCTTGTCTCGCTCAACATTATTTGTTCAAGTTCTGACCATTTCCCTGCGAATGTGGCAGGTTTTTTAACCTGTAACATTAAGTGGCCTCAAACTACTCTACACTGAATTCTTTAAGATTAAAATAAATTATCCTCAGTTTTAGAATTAATTTGAAGTTGCAAAGACATGTAGTCTCTACATAAACCCTTCAGTCATCATGTTACCTTATGTAACCCCAACATAATCATTCAAATCAAAGACTTAACACTGGTACAATACTATTAATTAAACTTCAAGCTTTATTCAGATTTTCAAGTCTTTCTCTTTGCATCTATTTTTTTTTCTGTTTTGGATTCAATTCAAAACTCAGAACCCATAATCATGGAGTTTAATTATTTTGTTACCTAGACATCTCCTCTGTCTTGCCTTGTCTGCCATGGAACTTGTTCCTGATTAATGCTACTCAATTGCTTTTGTGGACTGCCCTTCAATGTTCCTGACTTTTCAAATGGTTACTTTAGGTTTTATACTTCTGCTGAAAAAGTAACACAGAATTCATGATGTGATAGGTCATATTCCTAATATTAACCTTGATTACATTTTAAATGGCATTGGTTGAGACATACTGTTTTCCATATGCAGTTGGAACCTATTTCTCTGATTTATTAATACACTATTTCTGTCTTCAGGATGAGGCATCTAATATTACTCCTTGTGCTTGCTGATAGTAATTTGTCTTCTAATCTGTTATAGGTCTAAAAATAACAACAAAATATTTGTTAGAATTCTTTTCAAAACTTAAAATTATGAACTCTGAGCAAGTGTTTATTATACACTTTTCAATATGTTTTTTTCATGCTTAGATATTCTTTGTGGCTATATTCGTAATCTTGGTTTGAAGGTTTTATTCTAGGATCTACATTGCTCATAATGTCTAATGAGTAGTTCTTCCTAAAGCATTATTTTTGTGGTGCTGATGTATCAGATGAAGATACCTAAAAGCATCTAAATGGAATCATCACAAGTTGACTCACAAGTGCCTACTTCCAGCTCATCAAGTAAGCTTGTTTTCTCATCTTCCTTCCCCAGTGGGTGGGTGGGTCATGAAAAAGGCACAGAAGGAGTTTGCAGCCATTAATTTCATTCATATTTATTATATTAGATATAAAGGTAAGAATTTGATGGGAAGCCTATAAACCACAAGACTGCCTCATGATAACATGAATGTTAATCATTCTGTAAACATCACGCTCCCACTTCCCAAATTACTCAGGCTGAAGGACCTAATTCTAATCGAGTCTGCCTGTTTCATCTTTCCAATGTCATAAACAATGAAAAAGTTATTGGGGGGGGGGTCTTCCTAATTTCAGCAGAAAGCTCCTTTGATTCTTGGTAGGATTTTTCCTGACACCATTCTAAGGAGGATTCTGTATGTCTTACCAGCTCAACATTTAAGAGAAGTGAAAAGATAAATAGTGGAGTGAGATGGTACATGTTTATATCCCAGCTACACACATGTCAGAAGCACGAGGATCAAGAGTTGTAGGCCAGGGGCTGGGGATATGGCCTAGTGGCAAGAGTGCTTGCCTCGGATACACGAGGCCCTAGGTTCGATTCCCCAGCACCACATATACAGAAAACGGCCAGAAGCGGCGCTGTGGCTCAAGCGGCAGAGTGCTAGCCTTGAGCGGGAAGAAGCCAGGGACAGTGCTCAGGCCCTGAGTCCAAGGCCCAGGACTGGCAAAAAAAAAAAAAAAGAGTTGTAGGCCAGCCCAGGCAAACGCAGCTCTATGCCCCTGTTTCAAAAATAAAATAAAACTGAAGAGCTAGAGTATAGCATAAATAGTTCAGCATAGAATATATATGGCCCTATCTTCAATCTCTAGCACTACAGCAACAACAAAAACCAAACAACAACCAAAAACCCACCATCACCAATAAAAAGAAAACAAAACTTGTTCAATTAACATATACCAACCTATAGAGGCATATTTAAAATGCAGTATATGCTTATCATATGCTGAAGATGTTTTTCATAAACAATCCCATTTAATTTGATGTTTAGCCCATGTTTCTTGTTTATATAGACCTAATAAAAGCCAAAACATTTCTCAAATAACATATCCTAAAATGTGATTAGTGGTTTCTTATCTCCTTTGTGAATGTTTCCTAAAAATGATTGAGTCACTGTTGTTCTGTTGTTTAATTTGATAATTAGACAAACACTAAATCTTACATTGGAACAGAAAATGTTAACACACATTGAGAAACCAGAAAGCATAGGACTGTAATCTGTATGATAAAATGCATTACTCTGTTTAAAAGGATTGTTTTACAGATGCAATTACCAATCAGCGATCATACAGTTTAGACCGGTGTTTTGATGCCATCTGTTGGAATAAGTCTTCTCACTCTCTGGAATGAAGCTGTAATTTTCAGTTTACAGTTTTATTAGACAACACATGAGTATAACAAAGAAACAAAATCCTAAGCACTTAGTTTCAGTCTTCCATCAGTCAATAAGTATATGGCTGGAATTTTCCAAAAGACAAGAAATTGAGAAAACTAGCAACAGGATTCCTAACGACTCTCATTTGTTTTGTAGCCTTAATCAAAAGTTCAATGGTTCATATGCCAGTGGTGGTTTTCTAATTTTAGTTTCAATACTCAAAATGTGATCTTCTTTTTAGTTTATTTTATCATTTCTCTTAGCTTAAAAAAATGATTTCCCCATCTAAATATGTTGTAAGGCAGGTAGAGGAATTGCACATCTGTTTATTAGGACACATTCCTGTTCTTATTAGTTTATTAAATGCTAGATCAGATCTTTGGGGTTTTTTTAATACACTAGGGGGTGCTAGTTCTCTACATGTACAAATTTACCAAAAAAACACTTTTTCCACAATTAATTTTTGGGAATTATAGAAGTTGACCTAATAGTCTAAGAGAGTAATAGGTCACAGGGTACATATGAAAGAAAAAAAAAACAGAAGGAATGCTCATTAAAATTCTATCAAGAATCAAGCAGCAAGAGTCCAAGTAGGAATACAATTTTATGTTGCAAGAGGTAATAGGGATGTGGTCTTATTTCATGGCTGAGACATTAGTTGTCAGTATCAAACAAAACTTAAAAGAAAGCCACAGTTTTTTCAAAAGTAAAGCCTCAGACCTAAGTTTCTTGCTGTTATCTATTATGTCTATGGTGCTCCAGAAGAAATACAAAGCAAAACCACCAGGGAGAAGAGGTTTCTTTACTAAATTTAGATAACTTATTTGAGATTCCCTTCCTTTGATATGCCATTCAACCAGTCTCAAATGACAAGAAGTCGCCATTAGATCTGAATTTGTGCTCTACAGTGGGCTGGTAAATTACTTCAAGAAACGAATGGCTCTCTCTGGTGGGTCTTGGCATATTTGCATGATGAAAGGACACACACACACATGCACACACACGTGCACACACGTAAGTGTAAATGCAGAAGTGAAGTTGCTTTTTATATTTTAAGAACAGAATCAATCCAACGGGGACATTACTTCAGACTCTATTCTACAAGTAGGACACATTTGGGAGAAAGGTATATAGAAAGCTATATATATATATATTTCCCCCCTTGGGTGGGGAATTAGTTTTTCTTCTTTAAAAAGACTACCAGTAACACTCCAGAAATACTCAAATTCAGGTGATGCATAGCAACCTTCAACTCTCTATGTTCAGAGATAAGTTGAATTTCAAGAGCCCTTCCTTTCAAATAGGTCCTTGGCATATCTTTCTCAGTTGTCAGGATCCAGTTCAACATCACTTAATTCTCTCATCTTTTCATTCTGCTTATCTGCATGCATTTATTTAGTTTCCAAACTTTTCTTAATATAGTGAGACGTATCCGTTGTTGTCATGTCTGTGCTTCCTGTTCCACTGAATGACTGACAGATGCAATGGACTTGCCCCACTCCAATAGGAGTTTGTTCAGAACACTTTGAAGTCAGAGTAAAGAGCATTGAAATATGGAGAGATGACATCATATTTTGGATCACTGCCTAGCAAACTGATTCTATAACAGGAACAAAGCCATGGTCGCTCCATAATCAGAAGTGCATACATAATACCGTGCCAAGAACACATGTACAGGGGATAGTGTCTTCAGACATAAGACGAAAGGTTTCATTATTTTTATCTTTAAGTAGTTTTAAGGAATTGTCATTCAAGAAAGTATGATATGAATACAATGATCCCCTTTTCAACATTCTCCTCCATCCCTCCCAATCACATTCTTCCCTGTTTTCTTAATTTTGTAGACTATGCACTAAATTTTATGAGTGCCTTCCCTTCCCCACCTATCTCTTCATTCATCTACCTCTCCCCCCTTGAGGAAAGAGCAATGACTGTGAAATGCACAAATTTTTAAATTCTGCATTAAAAATGACATTATCAGGGAGTTATTTTGATTGAAAACACATTTGTCAGATACATCAAGTTTATTCTTTGGTAACCTAGATAAAGGCAAGAAAATGTGTTTTTTTCTTAAATTATTATTTTCTTCAAGTAGTTGTACAAAGGAATTGTCATTCAGCAAAGCACTTTCTGAATACAATGTGTCTTGATCAATGTCACCCCTTTCATCATTCTTCCCCATCCATCCCAACCCACCCCCTCCATCACTTTTCTTAAATTTTAGGATTTGCACTGAATTTTTACTACATTCCCCACCTCCTTCTTCTCTTCATTCATCTACTCTCCTCCCTTGACCTCACTCCACCCCTTTCAAGTACCTGTTTCCTGGTGTTTATTAAGTTGACCTTTGAATTAGCCTTTCTAAGGAGTTACACTGAATTCCCCCTGAATCTGCCACATTTCTGTTAATACATTTTGAAATAGTAATAGCTACTTAAGTTGTCTATTGATAAACAGTATAAATGGTACCACTCTATATTTGAGAATCATAGGATCTTAGCATTAGAAGAGGTCTAAAAGTCATTTTAATAAACCTCCACCCATGCCATGCATAAAAACTCCCTCACACATCACAGACAAATTACTTTCTATATTTTTTGTATACCCCTCCAATCAGGGAAAGTCACTGCCTTAAAGATAAAATTATTAGAAAGTTCTGCCTTTTGTTAGCTGATATCTACTTCCTTACCACCTCTTTTAATTGTCTAGATTATGTTATGTCTCAAAGTAATTTTGAGCCTGGAGTGCTTGCGTTTAATTCCAAATTCTGCTATATATTAGCTTTATTACTTGGAAAATTGGTTTCATTTCTTTCTGCTTGCAATATAGAATTTGCTTATTTTTTGTATTATTCCCATGACTATTCACCATTGTCCCTGCCTTCCTCATTTCAAAAGTCTCCTAAGTGGCATTCTTATCCTATGTGGCTGCCAGTGTTTCAGTTCAAATCTGGTAACACTAAGTTCCTCTTCTAATCAAAATCATTCAGTGACTTCGTATTGAGTTCAGTTGGGCTTAAGAGGACTAAATTACGCCCTGGTTTCCTCTTCTTGCCTTCATCTGTTCAGGCAGCTCCAGGTGCAGGTCTTCCTGTCCCTGGTCACTCCTGAATGCTGGCCTTTGCTGTAGCAGGTACCACTGTCTGAAAGCCGCCCTGACTACCTGTCTGCTGACCTTATCTGTTCCCTCAAGTCTTCACTTTAATTTTGCTTCCTCACTACTACCAATTCTGCATTCTCTATTTGATCAACACATATTGCCCCCCACACCCTAATATGATTGATTTGTATACCATTTCTGAATTGTAATTATAATGCATTAATTAATTAATTTTTATCAGTTACAGTCTTTCTTCACTAAAATGAGTTTTCTGTATTTTGTTTATATTTCCTTGCACATTATAGGCATTTAAAACTGGTTATCCAATGAGTGAATGGATTTTGGGCTAATTAATAAGTTAATACACATATAGTATTTAAGACATGTACTAGAACATAATGGATTTCTCATGTAGTTATTATTACTGCCTCACTTCCTGTTACAGTTGCTGGTGTTAATTTTGGTGTCATTCTTGTTATTATGTAAAGCACTCATAAGATGTTCCTAGACTATTCTAATAGAAGTTGACATATATCAGATGCCTCATTGCTGGAATTGTATTCCCTCTTAGGATGGGGTGACTCTACAGGTACTAGGATGCTTACTGTACTTTAGGGCTATTGTTTGCTCCCCTAATTCTAATTTTGGCACCTACCTGGCCCTCTCTCCTGCTTTCTCCTCCTTCTTTCTGGATTGGCACTGAAATACAGGCAATTTGCTTTAAGTTTGTGTCCTTCAAAAGGTGGTGCTTATGCTGCATTTCTCAAGGTGTCACAGCAATATAATATTTTTTGTTTCTCTTTGAAATCATGTTCTAGATCAGAGGTTCCCATTCTTAGTTTATGGTACCCTTCATAGCTCAGAAAATATGTATACCGAAGCTAACTGGTTATTGCCAGTCTTATTTCCTCTTCTTTATTAATTGTAACATGGGTATTTCTTTTATCACAAAAATTGTCTAAAGTACAGCTTTTCAAAGATAGGTTATAAATTAAAAGTAGAGTTGCTTATCTAAAATTTTAGAAACTGTGAGTCTGAACAAGAGTTTCTCAAGCTTCATTGTTACCTATTATATTGTTGTCTGTTGTCTGTTATCTTGTAGAAATAGCCCTTCACAGTCAGTAAGTTTGGGGAGTAATCTGAGATTTTGAATTCCTACAACATTCCTAGTGATGTGATGTCACTGATATAACCATGCTGGGAATCACAAGACAATAAACTACTTTATTTCATATGAGTTCTGAATTTATTGTTAAGATGGTATTTGTTCATAGAGTAAGAGAAACCTCACATGCTTGTGGTTCAAAGCCAGCTCAGTCAGGAAGGTTCATGAGACTTATCTCCAATTAACCAGCGAAAAGTGGGAACTGAAGCTGTGGCTAAAGTGATAAGAGTACCAGCCTTAAGCAAAAAAGCTCAGAGAGAGTGCCTAGGCCAAGAGCTCAAGACCGAGAACCAGCAGAACATTTTTAAAAAGTAAAGCACAACAGAAAAATAAGGAAAATGAAATAGATGTCTGATATAAAACCATCTTCAAGGTACATTGATACTTAAAAATTGACACATTTAAGAAATCATTACATGGTTGTCTCTAGGAAAGGCAAGTGAGAGATAGATGTGGACTTGTCTTTTTTAATATATATACTTTTTATTATTATAAAGGTGGTGTACAGAGGGGTTGCAGTTACATAGGTCAAGTAATGAGTTCATGTCTTTCTCAACAGTGTCACCCCTTCTCTCAGTAGACTTGTCTTTACATTTTTTTATACTCTTTGATATTTTCATGTGCTTATATGTAATCTCCAAGATTTTTAAAGTATGGTTTGTTTTACATAAATTTGCATATGCAAAGTAAGGAGAGGGCTAGAGAGGCCCTTCTAGTAAGAGGAACAGTGCCACAAGGACAGAGATGGAGGCTACAGTGAGCCAGAGACCCAGTTCCTCATGACCACCACAACTATTCCATCAACAAAGCATTCCTTAAAGACCAACTACTGGATTGAGTTCGGAGAGATGAGGAGAATGATTAAAGGGGTATCATTGATCAAGGTTCACTCAATGAACTCATAAACTGACATGTTGAATTGAAAATGCTTTGTACAACGACTTAAAGACAATATTGATATAAAAAAGACCATCTTCTCTAGTCCCAAGCACTTGACTACTACATTGCTTATACTTCCTTCATTTTTCAAAATTACATAATGATGCTGTGAACTTAAACTGGACTCAATTCGTCGAGGATTCTTTCTGTACCACACACATAGTAGGCAAAGAAACAACCCAGATACTTATCCATAAAGATCAAACAAAGCCTGTAGGAATTTTTTTATCCACTTATGGCACTCTGTCTCTTATTATTATTATTTTTTGCCAGTTCTGAGGCTTGAACTCAGTCCCTGAGCTTTTTTCGGTCAAGGCTGGCACTCTACCACTTGAACCACAGCGCCACTTCTGGCCTTTTCTGTTTATGTGGTACTAAGGACTCAAACCCAGGGCTTCATGCTTGCTAGGCAAGCACTCTACTACTAAGCTACATTCTCAGCCCCACTGTGTCTATTAAGGAGACAAAAGTCTGAAATAAAAGGTTTTAAAATCTATAATAGAGTCTTAAAGGCAAAGAGAAGCCAGGACTAACGACCTAAAGAAGTCAGTGACTGAAGACACATATTGCTCAGAAATATCACTGGGTGTTGCTGAGAACAGTTGGCAATAGTATTGGAGGTGTCCATGGGAATTGAAGCATGATTTGATCAACATGGGAAGTAGAGGACCAAATCCAAGAATGAGTCAGAAGTCTCAAGTCCAAATGAATTAGAAACACACCAAGTATTTCCACATTCCACAACTATTTGTCTAACGCTACTAAATGCAGGGAAAACCAAATTAGCAGGAGCAAAGATCACAGCCATATTCTGATCTAAGCAAGTCTACCCCTAACTTCTCCTCTTAATCAGGTGCCCCTTCATGCCTGCTCCTAGGATGGAAACACCTGGAGTCTCATGATAAAATCTTGACAGGTGAAGGCTACAAGGTATCACCTATTGCTGTTCTAATGCCACTGAGGTATGAAGAGCATCAACATCTTATGTCTTAGAAGTAAACATTTAGGTAGAGTTTAATTGCAAATATTGTTGCTAACTAGTCTGATGAGTTTAGTACTTGAAGAAGTAGAAACCCTAAAACTATGTCTCTCAATTATGAACTTTGAAGGTAAACAAAGTTTGTGATTGCTGGAAAGAGATTCTAAGATTGCTGGGTAGGATAACATAGGCTAACATTCTTCCTTGCTTTCTCTGTCTTTCCAAGCAAATGTTGAGATGTGAGGCGGGTGTGTGTGTGTGTGTGTGTGTGTGTGTGTGTGTGTGTGTGTGTGTGTGTCCATCTTCTAAGGCCCATTATGTGGAGTAGAGAAAACATCTGGAAGTAGTCTTTGTCTTTGCACCAAGGGGAACAGAGTGATCAGACTTCTGAGTTCAAACCTTAGTTTTATTTTTGTTTGTTTGTTGTGTTATAAATCCTGTGACCTAGAACAAATCATCTAACCCCTCAATGTTGAGTTTCACTCATCTGCACAAGGGGTATAATAATTTCACTAACATGCAGCTATATTGTAAGGGATGAACATGCTCTGTGCAAGGCACTTAACACCCTGCATCCCATAAATGATCAATAAGTGTCACTTATTATTTTTATTCTATTACTATTTCATTTAAAATTTGGTTTACAGACAAAAAAATGGGCAAAGTAGAAGCTTCGGAAGTGGACGAACAGGGAGAGGAATGGTGGGTGAATCAAGTCAGTAGGTGAATTGAGTATTATTACTCAATGTACATATGTGAAAAGGAAAGTAGGAAAATTGAGATGGGTGAAGAATGATCAAGATATACATCATACACACCAATCTACCTGTCTAATTGAAACTCCTGTACACTATTTAAGATAATAAAATACAAAGGAAGAACTATAAGAAAAAACGACCTATCTGCATATATCCCATGTATATACATGGTATATATATACATGGTATATATGCAGGCTATATTTTGTATATACATACATACTTATATAATAATAAATGGAAAATAACACATAGATAGAACAAAGTCATCATCTAAAGGCTCCAGGAAAAAATGCATTGTTTGACAGATTAAAGAACCCATTTTATTAATTAATTAGTTATTCAGAAACTGAGAATAGTAGGTGTAGGAAATATTTTGTTTACTTGACTTTTTCCACCAAATTGTCTTGAGGACCATAATCACTAGCATTTAAATCTCTAGGGCAATAAGTCATTCTCTGTCTGTCTGCTTCTCTCTCTCTCTTTCTCTTCTCTCTCTCCCCTCTCTCTCTCTTTCTCTCTCTCTCACACACACACACAGCTCTAAACATCTGTTGAATCAATACATAAATACATTGAATATAATAAAAGGTGGAGCTGAGTGTTACAATGCACTTACAATCCCAGCACTTGGGTGGTAAGAACAGAAAGATCACAAGTTCTATCTCAGCCTGGGCTCCATAACAATTAATAATGACTATTTCAAAAATCTATATTTTACAAAAAGAGAGAAAAACAAAAGATAATCTTTTAAGAACTGAAGACAATTGTGTGGCCAGAGCTGAGGGTTCACATGGTAATAACTTGTTGCTGCTTACTAAACAGTCAGTCATGGAGGCCACAAAAAGAGTCTATCCTGGAGGAAATCTATGTGAACCCACACAGAGCCATGATTGTGTGGTTTCCCATTGAGTGTGCTTCGATGTGACAGGTGTAGGGAAGAAATGATAGTTGCAGAGATTGGGAGGGGGAATCGGGTAGGAGGTCTGGGTGGAGATTATGCTTTAGAGAGGCCTTGGAGGAATGGGAAAATCAACATCATAGGAAAGAGAACAGGAATAAGATCTGCAGTGTCCTTTCAATTCTCCCCAGAAAATTCTCTTTATTTCTCTTCCTTTGTCCCTGAAAAAGTGATTCACTGGGTCAGGAGTTTGTAATTTTATGTTAAGAACAATATCCACTAATAATTCAGAGTGTGGTCCTAAAGCATTTCATTCATATTTACATATCTTCATTTTCTCATCTAGTAAATGCTGATGCTGGGCAATATTATTTTCAAGGTTCATCCCAAATTTTAGTTTATATACTATTCAGAGTTTGGTGAGTTTTTAATTGCTAACATAAAAGATCATTCCTAATTGCTAATTCTTATTCTCTAAGAGCAAACTCAGTTTAACCTATCCACCCCCTCTAATGTCCCTTTTATCATAACTACTAGTGTCAAAATCAAGCAATTCCATTTGGTTTATACATGTGAGAAATAAATAATAATTAAATCTAATTTTTATTTTATGTTGTAGTTTCTTAGAACTGAGGTTTCCTTGACTTCAAAGAGTGAAATGAGCCAAGGAGTAGCAAATCCATTAAACTCTTCCATGGTAGTTTTCTTGGTCAATATATTCATCATAACACTTTAGAAACACCACACAAACCCTAATCTACTATTAAATAAATTTAAGTATGACAAAGTTTATATTCATTTCCAAATAGCACTATTTTTATGTATTAGAATCTGCATAGAAGAGAAACTCGAAATGGAAGAGCCATTTTCATTCGTAAATTGGCTAGAACATTAGCAATTGATAAATGTTTACCTTGTGTAACAGGACCATTTCCTCAAAGAATTCCAAGAATTTTGTTGATTATTTCTAAGGAATTAAATAACAAAGGGAAAATACGGGTTTCTATCTGAAAATACATAACTGGTATGTAGAATACATACCAGTATTCTACATACCTTCTTCTTCCTATTGGTGTTGATTTATCATTTTTTTGAGATTCTTCTTTCTTTCATTTAATTTTTTTAAATGCAGCAATCTATTACAAATAGGCAGCAATCACTGGCTTCCACACATTGGCACCCCCCTTCCCCCAATCAACACGTGGTGCACTTATTTTCACACATAGGCCTCTACTTCTATCTCCATAAGTATGACAGAAAGGAGAATTAAAAGTCTCGGAATACATGTAGTTGAAGAAATGCAAATGATGAGAGAAAATCCAACACATGTAACTTATATGTTGCAGTGGTGCTAAAATGAGTAGTAACTGATTGAGCAAAATGAAGAAAACTGAACCTAGGTGTCTCCCTGTAAGAACACAATAAGAAGCAGGTAGACTCAAGCAGCAAGAAGGATATGGTGGTTGGCAATCCATAAGGAGGAAAATTAGTCTCTTGGATTCCTCCAGGTAAGCAGAAATTCTACCATTATTAGGTGTAATAGAGGAGTGGCATGGAACAGATCGTAATTGGGACCTATGAAGGGGGTAGCTAATTGTCTGTATAAAATTATCTCAAACATTTTGCCCTCAATACCACTCCACACCTTAAGAATCTAGATGATCTCCACAGAGAAGATAAAAGACAGATTACCTCTATTTGCAGATGAAAGACTTCGATACTGAGAGGACCCTAAAGAATCCACCCCAAAGCCTCTAGATTTGATAAACACATTCAGCAGTATAGCAATAGACAAAATCAACATACAAAACCCGAAGATTTTCTGAATACCAATAGTAAACAGACTAAGAAAGAAATTGGGAAAAAAATCCCATTCGGCTATCCCAAAATAGCCTAAAATAAAGTAAACAAAATGCCATGGTAAAAATATAGGCAAAAGACCTGTAGTATGAAAAGTAGGAACTCCCAATTGAAATGGACACCGGGAGATCCATGCTGGAGGACTGGCAGGATTAATACTGTGAAAACGGCTATACTATCAGAAGTAATCTATGGATTCAAAGGAATCTTCATTAAAATAGCAATGTCATTCTTCACAGAAATAGAAAACTTCAATCATAAAATTTATATAGAAGCACAAAAGTCTCTGAATAGCCAAAGTCATCTTGAGGGGCGAAAAAGTGCTGGAGGTATCACAATACCAGATTTCAAATTGTACTACAGAGCCATTATAGCAAAAATATCATGGTACTGGCATGAAACCAAACCTGAAAACAATGGGAAAGAATAAAAACCTTTGAAATAAATTATCTCACCCACACTCATCTGGATTTCACATAGGAACAGAAAACATACATTGGAGAAGAGAAAGCCTCATCAATGAACGGTGCTGGAAAAATTGGGTATCCATGTACAAAGGCTAAAACAAGACCCCTTCCTTTCACGTTATATCAATCTAAAGTAGGTCAAAGTTCTTAATATAAAACATAGAAAACTTGAAACTGTTACAGAAAAAATAAGGATAATATTTAATCATATCAGAATATGGAGCAAAGTCCTGATTAGATCTCCAGTAGCTCAGCAAATGTGAACAAGAAATGATAAATGAGACTGCATCAAATTCAAAAGCTTCTGCATAGCAAAGAAGATAGTTACTGGACTGAGTCCTTCTAAAGAATGGGAGAAAATCCTTCTCAGCTGACAAGGGATTCATAATCAGAATATAGAGACAGCTTGAAAATCTAAAGGTCCAAAGAATCAACAAACAAGCAGATACAAGAATTGAACAGGCAATTATTGAAAGAAATAGAAAGGGCTAGTAAATGCAAGAAAAAATATATTCAACATCCCTAGCCACAAACCAAACCAACATTGAGATTTCTTCTCACTCTAGAATGAACATCAACAAAACACAAACAATAAATGTTTGTTAAGAAATAAGAGGAAAAGGAAACTTACACACTGCTAGTGGGAATGTAAAATAGTAAAACCAGCCAGGTATAATTTTAAGATGCTCGGGAGACTGATATTTGAGGATCATGGTTTGAAGCCAGCTTATGCAGGAAACTCTGTGAGACTTTTGTCTCCAATAAACTACTAAGATAATGATATTCAAAGATTCACCAGTGAGTGTCAATGCTGACAATCAGCTGCTCCTAAAAGACACACACACACACACACAACCTTTATTATTGCTTCACTATACTAAATATGAAATAAAGCCAAAGACCACCAAGTATAGTAGAATATTTCAAGAAAAAAATCTCAAACATATGGATAAAAATCACAAAACTTTAAAAATGGGAATAGTGCAGAAAACAATTTGTGTGTGTGTGTGTGTGTGTGTGTGTCTGTCTGTCTGTCTGTCTGTCTGTCTCTGTCTGTGCTGGTATTAGAGCTCAAACTCATGGCCTGGGTGATGTTCCCTTAGCTTTTTTTGCTCAGAGCTGGCAGTGCTGTAGCACTTGAACCACAGCTCCACTTCTGACTTTTTCTGACTTAATTGGAGATGAGTCTGGCTTTGAACTGTGATCCTCAGATCTCAGTCTCCTGTGTAGCCAGGATTACAGTCAGGAGCCAGAGTTCCTGGCTGAGAATTACAATTATACAGATACTATAACAAAAGAAAGTAAACGATTATATCCATAAAATTACAAGGAATTGATAAATATCCCTTGAACCTTAAAAATTATGGTAGCAACACTTCAAGGAATTGAGTAGGATGTTTTGGAAATAAAGTTGAGGAAGGTTTCCAGAATGCAGAACAAAAAGACAAAGTAATAGAAACGTAGGAGGACAAAGTGATGACTTGTCTGAAAACCTAAAAAACGGAAATCATAAGAAAAGGAAATGACCAAGAATTAACAAACACGTTTTCTCAACTTCTAATGAACTTGGCTTTCTAGGTTCCAAGATGGATGACATGTGTATGACAGACGCCGACACTTTGATGTTTTACAATCTGGGGACAAGCAGAAAATTATAAAATCTTCTAGAGTAGGGGTTGCAGAGGAAGGGTAGAAATGGCTTCATGCCCTCAAAAGAACTACGCTAGAACACAACGGAGCAATGCCATCAGAGTTACAGGGAGGGAACTAGGGGATACTTTATGATGTCAGTTTGGGCAAGGACTAGTAAGCTTCAAAAGCACATACAATAAAACCAAATAAGGATGAGATTACTAGAAACCTCTGTACAACAAAGGAAATGGTTAACAGATGAAGAAGATAGAATACATTTGCAGAGAATATATCTCATAGGGTTCATATCCAAAACATACAAGGAAATCAAACAACTCAACAGAAAAAAACTGATTTAGAAAGTGGGCAAAATACTTGAATAGATGTTGCTCAAAAGAAAACACAAATTGACCAACAGTTACATGGAAAAAATGGTCAGTATCACTAGTCATTCAAACTGAGGAAAGAGCACATTACAACATTTCAAAACTGTATGCAGTATCATCTCACCCCAGGTTAAAAAATGTTTATAATCAAAAAGATACAATTGATAAGCACTGACAAGAATGTGGAAGAAGGGGAACATCTCTACACAGATGGTGAGATTGTGACATAATACAGCTATTACGGTACCGGTGTGGAAGTTCCACATACAAAGTAGAACTATATGAGATCCAGCAATTTCAATACAGATTATATATCCAAAGGAAATAAATCAGTATGTCAAAGTGATAGCTACACTTTCATATTTGTTGTGGACTATTCATAATTGCCAAGAAATAAAATCAACTTAAAGTGTCCATTAGTAGAAAAGTGATCATAAATATATGCTATTGGAATCTTTAACACACATTTGTTGGATAAGGAGCAGGAAATGTTTCTCCCTCCTCTCTATTTCTCCTCAATTTAATTCTATTTTACTAAAATAACCCCTTGCTAAAACCTGAACCTGTGAGACTTTCCTTTTTGTGAGATACTCTGAAATGCTTTAGAGTAGATGTCAAGGACCCGTGACTTGTGTGGAAACAGGATAACAGAAGGAACTCTTTGTCCAGCCTCCCTCCCAGTGACAGAAACTGGCAAGCCTGAGCCAGGAGTTGAAGCTCACAAAGCGAGAAAAGCATTTATCTTTGGGGCCTTTCTGTCTCTAAATCTGTTAGCCTTTGTGACAGCCTCTCTCTCTCTCTCTCTCTCTCTCTCTCTCTGTCTTTCTTGGGAACTAAAGGTCAAAGGAAGGGAGACAGATGAAAGAAGAAAGGAGTGGGGAAGATGCAATTATAATATTCAAAGCATATTCTATAAAATGGAAAATCGAGGAAAGGGTTGGGTTGGGAGGGATGGGGGAGAATGGCAAGAGAGTGATATCAACCAAAATGCATTGTACACATAAACTGATTGGTTGAATGGTAACCCCTTTGTGTGACTAAAGGTCATGAAAGGTCATTAAAAATAATCTCTACTGATTAAAAAAGAAAAGAGGCAAAGTTTCTCCTCATAAACTAGTTAAGTGGAAAAATAATTTAAATAAATATAACCTATGAGATAAAAAAATGTTCCTACTATTTGAGTCCCAACTAGTCAATTTCTAAGATACTATGAGGAAACTCCAGTGTCTCTCAAGGTGGCTAAAAGATAATTTTAATGAGTTTTTCTCTATTTTGTTTATACTTCCTTGCACATTATAGGCATTTAAAACTGGTTATCCAATGAGTGAATGGATTTTTGTCTCATAGATTTATTTTCTCTTAAAAATGTCTTGTTTGAGCCCAATAGCTATACCCTTATGAACACATAAGATGATGCTAAGTGAAATGAACTCCATGTTATGGAAACGATTGTTATATCAGAGTTGTAACTACTTTCAACATCCCATCTGTATCTGTAGCTTCTATTATTGATGATGTTCTTGTATCACCTTCCTGTGGTTGTACCTACACTATCTCTGTAATCTTATCTGAGTATATTGGAAATCGTGTATACTGGTATTAGAAGTAGGAAATTGAAAGGGAATACCAAAATTGAGAGACACAGGGTAAAAAAAAAGACAAACAACTACAAAAGCAATACTTGCAAAACTGTTTGGTGTAAGTGAACTGAACACCTCAGGGGGGGAAAGAGAAAGGGGGAGGAGGGGGGGATATGAGGGACAAGGTAACAAACAGTACAAGAAATGTATCCAATGCCTAACGTATGAAACTGTAACCTCTCTGTACATCAGTTTGATAATAAAAATTTGGGAAAAAAAGAAATGTTACTGTATAAAGTTAACGATAATCTATTTGCCCTAATTTAGTTGTCACACGATGTTTATAAGTTATCAAAGTATCAGAATCTACCATGTTGAACCAATGCAACAGTGATATTCACAAGACAATATGTTGGAAATTAGCTGCACAACTCCAGGGTGGGGAAGAATTGGGGAGGAGGGAAGGTGGGAGAAAAATGAGGGAGGAGGTAACAAGTTTGATAAGAAATGTATCACTACCTACAATGTAACTGTAACTCATCTGTACATCATCTTGACAATAAAAAATAAATAAACAAAATAAAAACATATACAATTATTAGGTATCAATTAAAAATAAAAGACCTACACAAAAAAGAAAAAAGAGAACTTTTCTTATACAACAGACTTCACAAAGCCAAGTATGATATACATATATTCACCAGAATATAAAATATGTGTGTATATATATATATATGTATGTATTTATCAGAATAAGAGAGTAAAGGTGAAAAAGTAACATTAGATGTGGAATCCAACTTAAGATCCATGTTCACATATATACACAATGTACCTTGATCAGATTCATCCTGTCTGTCATTCTCTCCTATCCCCCAAAGCAACTTCAACAGCTTCATTTAATTCTTTTTGTTTTCTGTAGAGGTTGTATCATTATACATTCTGATCAACAAAAGATAGTCTCTTTTTTCCACATCCTTATCCTTATTGACGCTTATCTTTTCTACTTTATTGTTGTTTTGTTATTAGTTGTTTCTTTTTGATGCTGATACTAGAGCTTGAACTCAGGGCATCATGATCTCTGTTGGCCTTTTCCACTCAAGGCTGGTACTCTACTACTTGAGCCATTCTTCCAGTTTCAGCTTTTTCATGGTTAACTGGAAGAATCTGGCAAATTTTTCTGTCCAGGTTGGCTTCAAACTGTGACCCTCAGACCTCAGTCTCCTGGGTAGCTAGTATTCCAGGCATAAGCTATCAGTGCCTGTTTTTGATAATAGATATCTAATGTGTGAGAAGATACCTCATTGTGGCTTGATATACATTCCCTCCTAATTATGCTTCATGGGTTTAAAATAATCTCAGAATTTGTTGTTGAATATATTAAATAAGTTCAACTTTGAAGTAGATGCCAATCATACCTCAAGAAATTGAGGTTATTTATACATTTCTGGTGGGTTTCATCAAGACATTTCACAAATGTATACACTGCACTTCATATTAACATCCCCTATTACCCTCTTCTATTCCTCCTCCTTGCTTTACTGGTCTACTTTCTCCTCTCGTTATATTTTAATTTCTCTCTCTCCCTCTATCTTACTGTCTTTCTCTCCCTCCCTCCATCCTTCCCACTCTTTCAAAACTAGGTTCTGCCTATGAGAAAGAAATTAAGGTATTTGTCTTTCTGAATCTGCCCTGTCTTGCTTAATATTACCATTTCCAGTTGTCCTCCAAATGACATAATATTATTCTTCTTTATGACTAAAAAAAACTCCACTGTGTATAAATAACACATTAAGAAACTGTTGTGTTTTTTTTTGCTTTGCAAACTGTTTATTCATTAGGTTTTCATGCACAAACACCGCAGACAGATACAAAG
Source organism: Perognathus longimembris pacificus (assembly GCF_023159225.1). Taxonomy (NCBI): domain Eukaryota; kingdom Metazoa; phylum Chordata; class Mammalia; order Rodentia; family Heteromyidae; genus Perognathus; species Perognathus longimembris. The sequence continues at coordinate 65,806,798 of NC_063165.1, forward strand.
TCATAATAAGTGCCAACTACCACAAGAGAGGAGGAGTAACATAAAGAGAACCTCAAAATAAAAGAGGAATGTAAAAAATAGGACATGTTCAAATTTCAGCTTTTTTGTGATAAGTTTTCAGATCACACAATACCCAAATAACATTTCTTACATCTATGACAAATTCTTTTTTACGTGTTCACCAGAGGTTTATTTGGTGTGACAAATGAACATCTGAGAAATTGCATTGACATAAGGAATAGTATTATAGAATACATTGAAGTTTATAATATGTGAAAAGTTTCCTATTCACAAATATTCCTATTTTATCTGAGGTTACTAAGTGGGTGTTATAACTTATGGCTGATGTCATAGCACTGAGCATAGTAACTGTTGAACTGCATAGCACTTCCAAATGTACATGCCCAATGGAGTCAGGCTGATGCAAAAGAAAAGAAACTGTGCTTGTTTGTTCTTTTTCTATTCACTTTTCCAAGAGTTGTGAGACAAGAGAATTTCTTTTTTATTACAAGAAAAGCAGGATAGAATGTGATGTCGAATGATAAGTGATCTGATCCTCATCTTTAGTATTTATAGATCAGTGAGCCTAGTGGCCACTGTGGCAAAAAATAAGGGGGGGGGTACAAATTATCTCTACAGGCAGCCATCACTCAGTCCCAGACAACTATGACCATTTGTGGACGAGCCATAGTCTCCTACCCACCACATGTCTATCTTCTCCTTTCACCTCATGACAGAAATGATGTGCATCCAAAATGGAAGTCACCACCACAAAGGCCTACTGACCAGGTAACTTATGTTTCTAAGGCAGTCTTGATTTTCAAAGTGACTCTCCCTTTTATGTTATAAACCATGAAAATGTTCTACAGAACCCAACTTTGCAGTACATGTACTTCATCTCCTGGATTGTTATCTTAAATTGGAAAATATATGCAAATCTTATATTCAACCATATATTCTGATCTTTAATTCAGAAATGAAGAAAGATGTTTATTATCTGATTCAATAGCAGATAACTAAATCTCCTTTTTCTGATATCATAGTCATGTTGGGCCACTTTGATTGAGCCAATTCCCAGTGATTTTGTAGGTGGAGATCACAGATGTTAGATTCTTCATTTTCCCTAAATTGACTATTGAGTAGTTTCACCATATAAGAAGATAATACTGTAGGAGTACTTCAAACAATATTAGTCTGCAATTATTAGTCTGATGTGCCAGATTTTGCTTCACAGGAACCACTAAAATAGGATGGATGGGAAAAACTTATTAAAAGTAAAATAGGGTGGAAATTGTTTTTATTAAGCCTGAGTCCTATTAGGGAAAAGACTAAATGTAGTAGGAGGAACTTTGATATGTCTCTTGATAGCAGAGAAGTAATGAGAATCTCAATGGTCAGGGAAGTCTTCTGAGAAAGTCACGTGAATCGTCTATTAACACTGTGTGACAGTGCAGCATCCAATTTATACTGGCCTTCACATGCCAAGTGTCTGAATGCGAACTTTATCCCATGGTGAAAGGAAGCTATCAAATGGGTCATTTTTAAACAGGAGTAGAACATGAGATTAAGTCTCCTTCCAAACTGCCACATGGTTTCAGACTCACTCCTCCCTTCTCAATTCTTATTAAACAAAGCATGTTCACACATGTTTTCAAACTATATCAAGTAAAGTGATACTATTGTAATCATAAAAACTTTATACTAAAATAATTTTAGATTTGGGGAAATAACAGAATAACCATCTTCAAAATAATAGCAAGAGGTAATTTCAAATGATAATAATGATATTACATGTCACGTGCTAGTTGAAGAACATTCAAAAGAAGAATAATAACCAGCAGTGGCAAAGAAACGGGGAGATGAAAATTCTGTGTCCTGCACTGATGGAACTAAAACTTGTCTGATTTATATAGTACACACACACACACACACACACACACACACACACACACACACACACATTCTCATATATATGCTCTCTCATCTATAGATATCATACATATGCATATATACATATATGAGGGAAATATATCTGATAAACAGAATTATGTCTCCAGATTTGTAGTTATATTTACAAATATATTTATATTTATAAATTCTAGTTTTGTGATTCCATAAAGTCATTGCAAGACTGTTTATAACAGCAAAAGAAATAGAAGCAATCTATACTGGTAGGTGATTGGCTTAATTATTTATGCTGCCTATATATCAGATGATGATACAATCATTAGAAGCTATAAGCTCACCATATTTAATAACACAAAATGTTTCTAGTTATTTTAAGGCAAATTTTATAAATTTATACATATGTATTTATAATGACAAATTCTGAGCAAATGTATAAAAATAATTATGTAAGAAAAATGTAATCAATGATTTTTAATTTTCTTATTTGTCCTTTTCTGTAATGAAAATAAATTTTTTGTGAATATTATCTTCTCAGCTTTGTTTGAGCCTCATAATAATGCTATGAGCAGAACACTGGCAGTTGTTTACTTGGGAAGAAACATAAAGGAAAGGCTGAGCAATTGTCAAAGGGCAAATATGATGGTAATTAATAAGGCTGAATAATATCCAGGCTGCCTGGCTACAGTATTGATATCTGTGACAACCACACCATATTGACAATTATTTTAATTTCTTAAATTTCTTTAATTCCCTTACTTGAATAGTAAGAGTAATGTTATCTGCTTCTGGTCCTAGTCTTGAGCTTAATTGAAGTGATATATGAAAGAATTTAGCTTAATGCCTAACACATAGTTAATAAGTGCTAGCTATTGAGGACAATAAAAATATTACTAGGATTTCAACTACTACCACCAATTCAACCCTATTTCCCATTAATCCACACATAGACTCTTTGTTTTATTTCCAGTATCCCCCAATATGAGATGGGAATAGGGCCTAGTGGCAAGAGTGCTTGCCTCCAATATCCCCCAATATGTCATACTTACTCCATAAGTTATATGTCACATTTCTGCCCCTGCAGTTGGACTTTCTGAAATCAAGTGACTAGACAGATTCAAATCAAATGGGGCCATAAAAGCTACACCAGGCAGGCACCTTCTCTGACCTTTGATGACACTACACTCTATCATATAAGACAAATAACGTATTATTAACTGCTAGTTCTTTGTAACCAACAATTCCACAAATGCTGAGAAAGCAAAGATGAATATTAGCACATATTCTCCTTACAGTTCTAACCTCACATAATAGAACTTAGGTATTTATCAAACATATGTTTCATTTCTGTACTTACTCATAAAATTGCATCCATAAAGATAGAAACTCATAATTTAAGTTCCCCAGTGGTTTATCTTCCCAAAAATTAGAGGTAAATTCTAACATTAAAATAAAGAGAAGTAAAATTGCATGCAAATGCAAACCTGGACATGCATGCAAATTTTAGTGTTGTTATTAGCATGCTATATTCATAAATGTATAATAATATTAACAAAACCTAAGCTACTGGTTGCATGTGTCCTTTGTGTCAAGCATGTGCCAAGTGATTTGTATATAAGGCATCCCACTCACAAGCCTAGTATTAAGAGAAATAATGTCTCTTATAAAAATGGGAAATGAAAAAGGATAAAAGTTTGCTTTATAGACCTAAGAATCAAATCCAATTTGATCTATCAATCCAAATGGCTTTCCTTACCAAAAATTGCCTTTATAAAACTTAGGGTCACTACAGAGCACTTCATTTCAGATATTCTCCCAGGAAATTTAGTACAAAATCAATTATGCTTTCAGTGAATCTTTAATTAAAGGTGGTCCTAGACCTTAAATAGCATTATTATGATGCTCAGTGTATCTATAATTATTACAGCTGTTAGGGATTTCAATGGGCTGAAGTCTTCAAAACACTAACATAATTCATTTGCTTTCAAAACTGAAGTCCTTTTATGATCAAGGACATGAGGAAAAGTTCAATCTTTGAGGAAAAGTTTATGTACATATACCCCTTTATGAATAAGACAATGAAATTGCAAATTCTGTTATGGCAACTATCTGTGGACAACTTTACCCAGGTGTGTCAGCCCTGAGGCACTGAGCAGAGGCAGCAGCCCTGGAAAGCTGTTCTGAGATGCCTCAGCATCATCTCTCTTTCCATGCACCTCCACATTCCCTGGTAGCCACACTCTCAGCCTCTCTTGGACCCCCTAGTGAGACTAGCAAATTGAGTAAGTGCATAGAACAGACAGAAAAACTTCCACTTTTTTCACATGGAAAGATGTAATTCATGGCCCATGAACTGGCACATCAATCATTTACTAAATAATCCTCAACATCAGCAAATCACATTTTGTTTTATTTCATTAATATACACTAGAGTTATACAAATGGGGGAGGGTTCATTGAGACATTTCCATACATACATACAATATCTTCCAATCAAACCCACCCCTTCCATAACTCTCCCTTCCCTCCTCACTCTTCTTAAAATTTTAAGAGATTTTATTATTCTGTTCTCAGGTATGCAAATAAACTACTTCCTACTTCAGTCTTATCATTCTCATTCACCTCTCGCCCTGCCCAGATAGATACTCACCCCTCCGCAACCTAGCCTGTTTTATTTTCAAATCACATTTTTAAGTTTAAATTCAACATTGATTTTCTACATAGGAAAAGTCTTCGTTATATTTCCTTTGGACTTCTAAGCTGTCATTAATACAGATACTAAGCATTTACTAACATATACTTATATGTATGTATGCAAATTAGAGAAAGAGAGAGAGCCCAACTATCCTTAAAATGGGGTTTTCATTTTATTAATAACAGAAACTAAAGTTTTTTTTAACTTAGAGAAGTTCTTGTTGCATAGTTTTTATCTGGGTAAATTTGATAATGAATATGATAATATTAGCTTTTTTCTTCCAGGAATAATAGTAGACCATGCAATTTATTTTCACACCATTCAAATTCATAAGAGATTGGCATTTAAGACTAAGTCTTGTATGAAAAGTCACCTTTGTAAAAACCTAAATGCACCCTCCCCCTGAAACCAGTGTTGGCTTTTGTTATATTTTTTATAGGCTGCATATTGAATTTCCCAGGCTGTGTTTCTGAACAGCAATAGCTTGAAAAAAAAAGTGCAATTATTTTTTTTTTCACTCAAACATGCATTTGAGAGAAATGAGTAGATCAGATAAAGAGCCGAGATGCTATTCAACTCAACCTTGAGTCACTCTCTGTCTCTTTAAAAAAAAAAAAAAAAGGTGGCAAAATCAATACAAACCAATAATAACTTCACATTTGTGGAAGCAACATGAATGGCTCTCCAAAATATTGAGACACATCCAAGTACATTTTCGTAGAGCTGATATTTATCAGAAGTCATTTGCCCCACAGCAGATGCTCCCTTTCATTGTGCTCCTGTCACAAATGACTAAGATTTATGACAGACAATTACAGCATCTGCAGTTAGCAGCCTTATAATCAGCACCATTATTTAACGATTGGTGCAATAAACTGACTCCTGTTACTGTTTATCAGATATCAGTCAGTTCTGGCCATTTTCTTCAGCTCCCAAATCGCAGTATGGTGCAGCCACTGCCTTTTAATGGTGAGGCAGAAGCGGGAGCACTTTTTTTTTTTTTTTAAACAGATTGCTGAAGGAAAGAAGAAAAAAGCAGCCAATTACATGTATATATGCAGCCCTCTCGTTCAAGATGCCTGTGTATGTCACTATTTCTATACAGTTCTAAACCTCTTGGGCTGGGGGAGCTCTTACTATCTAGAAGAGCTTTTTATATTTAAATAGACGTAGAAACTAAAGCCCCTTGATCTGCCTTGATTATTCTTTCAGAAGTCCTCCATTTAAATTTGTGTGTCTTTTCTGGGTAGAAAAGGTCTCTACTGATTCATTATTTTCTCTTTTCAGGAAGTCTTCTTTGTCCCTGGGACTACTTTGTAAGGAGTAGTTATTTCTTCCAAACTCTGTGAGGTTTTACTCAGAAAGAAGTGCTTACAGATACAACAGAATTAAGTTCTTTGACAGCCCCCCCCCCAAATCTACACATAAAATAGTCATGTGTACATGCTTCAGAATGACATATTTTGGAATTCTATACTCCCAAATAGACAGACTAGACAGATGATTTCAGCTCTTCTGCAGGAAATTCTTCCCATTCATGTACAAGGCACTGGCACAGGGGCTAAGCCAGAGGCTAGGTGGAAGGCAAGACTTCAGCATAATGCACGAAACCGTACAAAGATATAAAGTGACAGTCAAAACACAAAGCTTAGACAATGCTACAACTCTAGATGTTTATGTTGGCTTAATTATTTTAAAAAACTTAACACAATCCAGAACCTTCTGGATACCTTTTCCTATAATCAGACAGGCTAATTTTCTCATATCAATAAGCACTTCATCGAACATCTTTCATATTTTATTCTTGATAATATTGCATTTATCCAGGTAAAGATACTAAGGAAGCTGCTTTTGCAATGTGCAGTGTCTGTTTTATTCACAAGGTTACATGCTTCTTTTGAGAGAGACATGATATTAGAGAAAAGAAGGAGTGCTTGTAATTTTCAAAAGTTAAGAGACTTCATGAAAGTCAGATTCACTTTAAGAAAAGGACATATATGGGGCGGGGTGCTGGCATTTCACACTTGTAATCCTAGCTACTCAGGAGGCTGAGATCTGAGGAATATTTTTCCCAGTCAGCCCAAGTAGAAAAGCCCATGAGAATCTTAGCTTTAAAACAAAACAAAATAGCAAAAAGCCAGAAATGGAGCTGTTGCTCAGGTGATAGAGTGCCAGCCCTGAGTGGAAAGGCTAAAGGATGGGACCCAAGTCTTGATTTCAAGTCACAGTACCTACACAATAATAATAATAATAACTTTTACAAAGGTTTCACAGGCCTTCATAAACTAGACCTCCAAGCTCCACCTGAGACTTCAACAGAGGAATGGTGAGAAGTGTCACATTTTCAAGTCAGCTTAAGTTAGTGCTATTCATGCCACCACCTTAATTGAGAGACAAAACGTTAGAGAATAATGAAACTTTGCAGAGCAAAGAACTTAACCAGACATACAAACAACCCAACTATGCTTGGTGGTGCATTCCTGCAAAATTCCCACTTGGCTCCCAGCTGTTCTCTCCAAGCCTGAAAGACATCAGCTTTGTGGTCCTGCTCTGGCTGTTCTGGGTGAAGTCCTTCTGTACAGAACTCTGTTCTATGTCTCAAGGGAACGAAAGTTTCAATAGAAGTGGTGGGTGAGCAGGTAGAAAGATTATTATCATGTAACTTTTCCTATGGCATGTTGTTATAATTGTTCTATTGCATTATTAGTTATTGCCATACTGTGCTTAATTTATAAATTTAATTTTTTTTTATCCTGGGCATGTATGCACAAGGAAACAGCCATACCCCATTGCTAGGGTTTAGTAACAGCTATTGTCAGAGATTGTTGGGGTTTGGGGAAGGTGATCCCCATGAAGAAGAGAGCACTCTACAATACTATGCACCTAACTCTAGAGATATGTTCTCCAATTCTTCTAACATTGAAGAGAATAATTTTAATACGAGATGCATCTGTGCCTGTTGTAGTTTAATATTTCTGTAACTTTGAATTACTTGAGATTTTGTGTTTACTGAGAATGAAAAGAATATTTTTTAAATTCTCTTTTAAATGGTAACATTTTTAAATGTATGAAGTTCGAAAAAAAATCAGTTAGTCTGCAAGTCATTTACTCTAACATTTCAATACCTATTCTGGGGCCAGAAAAGACCCTCTATTTCAGCAATGCCAATAAAGAAAACTTTCATCCCATTTGTAAGCTCCATAGTAACTTGAGCTGTGGGCTTTAAAATTCTCAAATATTAGTTTGAAACCTTGTAAACATTTGAGAAGTTCTTTTATTTTTTGTCTTTTTTTCTTATTTTTACTTAGGGAATTGTGAAATAACACCAAAACTACTTTATTTTGCCAATTTGGCAACATTAAATAATTCACAAATGCTGCAGAATCAGAAAGACACAGGCACCCACCATCCTTTGCCAGTTGTACAAAAATATATTACTACTCACACAGATTTTAGTAAGATTGGACAAGTACTTTGGATGCATCAAAGCAATTGGCATATTTTCTGCCTATGTCCTGCTCTTTTCTGCTGGGTTAGAAGGAAAATTACCCAATTCACTGCCTTAGGAAGGCAGTGGCAAAGCCCTTGGCACTGCAGCTTGTTAGCAGGTATTCTTAAGAAGCTGGGTCCAGGTCAGCCTTTTTATGAAAACACATGCAGGTGCCATTTCAGTAACACTCCTCCACACCAAGCCCCGTGGCATAGCTGATGGCCATGATGAGTCCCAACAGATTTGACTGCTTCTTGACAAAAATAAACTAGTAACAGGAGGACAATTTTCATCAGAACATTCTCAGAGGCTATTTGAAACAGAAGATGAAGAGACGAGCATCCAAGGAAAGTAAAGAATTGACAATATGCTGACCAACGGCAGCATGGCAGGGAGTTAGAGCTCCAAATTAGCTAGCGCTGGCATTGAAGATGGCTTGGGCTTTGTGAGATTCTTCCAGAACTCTTAACCTTATTGAGTTCATTTATCTGCAAGATTAGGATGAGAATGACATGGTGACCAAAGCAATGGACACAGTGTGGCACACAACATTCCTACTGTTATTGCTATTATTGTGCATTTTTATATATATTTCCATATATATTTGCATATATATTTCCATTTGTGTGTGTGTATAATTCCAGACTGAAGTCTTTCGTAGGAAGACATTTGAACGTTAGACTCAGTCAAGTTCAATAACTAATCTCTCCTTGATCTTAGATATATGAAATGTTCCACATTCAACCTAGCAAAAACCTGTATACCTCATCTATAGGTCACTCTACCTAAAGCTCATATGTACGACACAATAATGTTCTTGTTGCTAATGGACCACATACACATCGCTGGTCCAATAAGATTATAATGGGACTAAGATTCCTATTTCCCGCTGTTGTCAGAGTGAAATGTGCATTCATGATGATGTTGGTGAAAAGAAACCTGTGTTGACAGCCATATGAAATGAAAGCATATACCACTGTGTACTAGAGAAAACTTGATTAGGATAAGTGACTATGTTGCTGGTTTATATTTACTATACTATGCTTTGTATGATGACACAAATAGTAAATATACAAATGGTAAATATAAATCATTGTGTACTCCTACATATACAAAATTTTCACAGTGAAACACACAGGTTCACCAGTAGCCTCCTGCCTCTTGTGTTTGCAGACCTCTTGGTCTCATTGAAGCAATGTGAAGGACTAATCTGTACCTTTTTGGTTTTTGCAAGTGTACTCCACCATGTCTCCTAAATGACAAAATAATCTAACTGCACTTCTCAGGGCTCCCTGTCGTTCAGCAGCCTGTGATTGTATACGTACATACCCATATCTGTCATTATGAGTCCAGCATCTAACTGACATGCTTCAGTCCCATTGTGTACACACGATTGAGAGGATAGAGGGAAAACACAAAAGATCATAAGATTTTATTTAGTAACAAATTATTGGGGACAAAAGGACAAACAAAGCCTCATTCTTGTCTCCTAAAAAAAGGAGCATATATAGCTGTTAAATTCTCATTATCTTCTTTTTTCCATTTTTCCATTTATCTACAAAAATATGGCTGAAGTGGGTAGAAAACGATGAGTATCCTGTTCACAGAGATATTGGCACATAAGTTGTAAGTTTCTGTCACCTGACTCAGTCAATCATTGGACTCAAAATGGAGACAGAAGGGCAGGAAGGCCTGAGTGCTACTTGTTCTTGAAGAAATCATGCCACTATTTTGTGCATTTAGAATAACCGAGAAAGAGAAGACTCTGGAGATGCCTGAATCTAGGTCCAGAGTTATCAGCTGTGAGACTTTGAGCAAGTCATTTGCCCTCTCTGAGCCTCAGTTTCCTGTACACAAGAGTTGGATAGTAAATAACACTTAATTGTTCTGAGGAATTAAGTGATCTAACCTATGTAAAGTGATTTACACAGAACTAGCATATAATAAACATCAGTCCAGATGTTCTTTCTAGAAAGACAATAGCTTAATGGTTATCCTTCTGGAATCTCTATTTTTGTCATGACCTACAAGTAGAAAGGTATCATCAGTAGCAGGAAGTCTAATATAATAGAAATTAGATCCTTTTATAAGAAATTTCTCTCAAAATTCCACTCCATATTTTTTCTGAAACACTGAGCCAGTAAATCAATCCCATTAATTCAGCTCCACTGCAGGTGCTAGCCAGGCATCGGCCTCTGCTGAAACAGTGCTGGTAATCATGCTGGTGCTAAAAGGTACCAATTTTTCCATATATTGCTTCGCTAAATATAAGGTAGGAGCTTAGTGGGAAGCATTTTAAATCTCATCTCTGTTCTTTCTCCACCTTCTTAGATGCCATATCATTCTAGTGCCTGCTTTGCAAGAATCAAGGGCCTTCCTTCAAGGATCCTCTCACAACTCCAACTTAGCGAAGCTTCTGCAGAGTTATTCTTTTTGGAAAATGGAGGTCACCATAGAGTGATTCTTTTCATTTGTTTCAGGGCTGAAATATATTTCTTCATCTTTTAGGTCTGTTTTTAAGTCACCACACATTAGGACTAACAATGCAAGTGAAGCAAGAATTCAGACATTCCCCATGCCTTCCAAAAGCAGTTTAAAACCGCTTCGTCACAAACATTTGAATTATGATAAGGTTATGTTCCAAAGAATGTTCATTGCATTGGAGTTTTGCAAAACTGCTGGCGGGGGGATGGAGAAGGAATTCTTCTATGGGATTCTAAGGCAGAAAAAGTGACTTCGAGGTCAGTCCTGACCACACAGATGCATAAACACCACTTTGAGCCACTTCTTCCAGTTCTTCTCTCATCTACCCACTGCACAGGACTTTTTATTCTGGCCATACCAATCAGACGCAACTTTTGGAGTTAACTCTTTTATCATTCACTCTATGACCTGAGAAAATCACTGAAAATTCAGATTCATGGAAAGAGTGTCAAGCACAGAATCAGACTTCATGGGGACAGAGTCCAGTACCTGCACACTTGGCTGTGGGGACAGTCACCCTGATTTCTCTACCTCTTTTTCCTAGTGTGGACAATGAGGAAAACTCTCTGCTTTTGTTGGGGCTAAAGAAAAGACTTTGTACAATGCTTATCAATAGTGGGTTTCTGTAAAGGGATTACTTAGTACAATGTTTTGTATATAATAAGGGCTTAAGAAAGATTTGTTATGATTGCACTGGGGGATGTTACCTTTGGGCTTCTGGGTGATGGAACCATGGCTGCAGGTAAGGGTTTAGGCATGAATCCCTTAGCCCAGGAGGTATACAGACACCTCAGATGAGCACTGCTACTTTGAGCTTCTTGTTCCCACCTCCTTTACATCAGGAGGACTCCTTTACTTTTTCTGTTTCACCCTGATTTTGTCTGCTGTACTAAATAAAATTTTGCTAAATTAAAAATAACAATGAAAGAAGACCATGGTGACAAATCTATGGCATCCTATATTACTAGATATTGCCCTTGCTTACTGGTTTAACTGATTGCAAAACCATCGTTTCAAGTTTTGCTATGGCATACATCTTTTTTTCTGTGCTGGTCTTGGGGCTTGAGTTAAGAGTCTGGGAACTTTGTCCCTGAGCTTTTCTGCTCAAGGCTAGAGCTCTACCACTTGAGCCACACCTCCACTTCCAGCTTTTAGCTGTTTAACAGGAGGTAAGAATCTCAGGGACCATCTGCCCAGGCTTGCTTTGAACCCCAATTCCCAGATCTCTGTCTCCTGAGTAGCTGGATTACAGGTATAAGCTACCAGCCCCAAGCCTATCTTTTTTTTAAATTTATTTATTGTCAAGGTGACGTACAGAGGGGTTACAGTTATCGAATTTGTTAACTCCTCTTTCATTTTTCTCCCATCTTCCTCCTTCCCAACCCCTGCTCCAAGTTGGACAGTTAGTTTACAACACATTGTCTTATAAGTATCACAGTTGCATTGGTTCGCCCTTTGTCCTTTATCTCACCATTTTGGATGTTCCCCTTCCCTTCCTTAATTCAGATAAACATATATGCAATGGCCAGGATACCAAACTCAAATACAGGGATAACAGGGTCTAACCATAGGGAAGATAAATGCAGGAAAAAAGAAATAATTTCACATAGTACGTTAAAAATAACAACAACAATGAAAAACCACTGGTTTCCATATCTTAGAGTTCATTTTGCGTATATGATCATATGCACATAGTTACTGAACTATTGTGATCCTCTACTAGGACTATGCTAGATATATAATAATTATTACCGATGAGGGAAAACATAGAATCTATGTTTCTTTGGGTCTGGTTCACTTTACTTAGTATGATTTTTTTTCCAAGTCTTTCCATTTCCTTACAAATGGAGCAATGCCATTTTTTCTGATGAAGAATAGAATTCCACTGTGTATATGTACCACATTTTCTTGATCCATTCATCTACTGAGGGGCATCTGGGTTGGTTCTGTATTTTAGCGATGGTAAATAATGCTGCAATGAATATGGTTGTCCAGCCTATCTTTTATTAATCAATTTGCAAATTTCTTCAGTGTGGGAGAAAAAAGAAAACTCCCTTTAACACCAGTCTCTACCTTGGGACTGTAGTAGTGGGGAGAGGTCACGCTGTGTCAATGCCCAGCTCCGAGGAGACGGCCAGGCAGTAGCCAGGGATCCCGGGTCATATGAGCCATTTCCAAAGTCTTAAGAGAGATTCAGTAATTCAAGGTACCAAGGTATTTGTCATCATTAGAGAGAAATCCTTTTAAAAGGTATCCTTTATTAAATATTAACATTTATTTCATATTGAGTTTGTAAATTATACTCCTTTTCTTAAAGAGGTGGCCCCTAAATTCATAAATTTCAATGTGCCCCTATATTTGGGAAAAAGAATGCAAGAAAAGAAAGAATAAAAACAAATTAAAGCTCTTTGGGGATTCTAAGAGAGACCAGAGGCATGTTTCCATCTGTAAAAAAGGTAAAACCATCAGATTGTTAGGTAATTTATCAAATTATTACAAGAATAATGTTACATATAAAATACAACTTAAAGGGGAGGGGATATTTTAGCTCAGGGTACAACAGTTCCTTGATAAATTAACAAGATAGATACAGTAGATTATTTTGAACTGTTTGGACTAATTTATACAAATACTTCCTAATAGTTACTTCTAAGTTTAGAAGTTGTCTGCAACATCTCAGAAGCCAACATAGCTCAGTAACAAGAGCACAGAGGTTTCTTTTCTTTTCTTTTCTTGGTCCAAGACCAGTATTCAAGCTCAGTAGTTGATGCTTTTTTAATTCAATTTTGTTGTCAAGGTGATGTACAGAAGAGTTACAGTTACATATGTAAGGTAGTAAGTACATTTCTTGTCAAACTTGTTACCCCCTTCCCTAATTTTTGTCCCACTTCTCCTCCTCAACACCCCTCCCCCCAGCGGTTGTATAGTTAGTTTACAACATACTGTCTTGTTAATATTGCTGTTGCATTGGTTCACCCTTTGTCTTTTGTCTCACTATTTTGATGTTAAATCATACTAAGTGAAGTGAGCCAGACCCAAAGAAACAAGACTTTAAGTTTTCCCTCATTGGTTATAATTAGTATATATCTAGTATAGTCCTAGCAGAGGATCACAATAGCTCCAGTGACTATGTACATATGATCATACAAGATGATGCTAAGCAAAATGAACTCCAAGATATGGAACCAGTGGTTTATCACTGTTGTTTTTAATGTACTATGTGAAATTACTTCTTTTTTCTTGCATTTATCTTCCCTATGGTTTAGCCCCTGTTGTCACTAATACTTTTGATCATTGTCTAGCACTCTACCAACTGAGCCATGCCTCCAACCCTGAGTATAGCGGTTGGGAGCCACACACTAAAATTCTGCCTTGACCTGAAACTAACTATAAGATCTGGAAAAAATCTCACTCTCTATAGTGTTCCAGTTTCATGATATATATTATAGGGTAATACTAACTTCTACCCTTCAGTGTTATTAAGAGATTGAAATATAGTACAACATATAGAGTATTGGTAAGCACAGAGTGCTGGCCAATATCCAATGTATCAATGTCTGACAAAGGTGAGCACTTCTCATCATTCCTCAATTTCATTCTCTAACAATTGTTGTTGGCCTGTCTCTGTGGTATTCCAGTGGCTTGTTTTTATTGTTTTAAATAGCAGTGCTTCTGATTTAAAGCTAATATATATATATATATATATTATATATACATATACATACATATACATACATACACATATGTATATATATACATATACATACATATGCATATATATATATATATCTTTCTTACATCAAGGGAAATAATTAGACACCTCTGCAGCTCATTCCCTGGAGCCCCAGGTCTGAAGTGTCCACATGAGATAGGCACTAAAGTTGGCTTTAGTACCTTCAAGTCCTTTTTCCTAGTTTTTTTTTTCTCAATCTAATTCAGTTTATTTAGAAGGAAGAGGATTAATGCTTTTTTATATTTATTAGGTCAAGTAACTAAGGCCAATCTGCTTTTAGGTAAAGTTTAACTTCTTCCCTTGTTGTTTTAACTTAATATAAGATTAATCTTTATCATAAATCAAGAGGTGTGTTCTACTATACTGTGCAAAGTACTTTGAATTCATATTTTAATCCTATGTAGAGAGGAACATAGAAGAAGCACCAACTCTTGAAGTTTACAGATAAAAAACTGGAGGCCTAGCAGGTTTTAAAAGTTCCGTATAGAATCAAGAAAACTAACAATAATAAATGTTGGAGGGGATGTGGCCAAAGGGAACACTACTTCATTGTTGGTGGGAATGTAAACTTGTTCAGCCACTCTGGAAAGCGGTATGGAGATTCCTCAGAAGGCTAAACATAGAGCTCCCCTATGACCCAGCAGCCCCACTTTTGGGCATCTACCCAAAAGACCACAAACAAGAACACACTAAAACCACCAGCACAACAATGTTCATCGCAGCACAAATTTGTCATAGCTAGAATATGGAACAAACCCAGATGCCCCTCAGTAAATGAATGAATCAGGAAAATGTGGTACATATACACAACGGAATTTTATGCCTCTATGAGAAAGAATGACATTGCCCCATTCGTAAGGAAATGAAAGGACTTAGAAAAAAATTATACTAAGTGAAGTAAGCCAGACCCAAAGAAACATGGACTCTATGGTCTCCCTCATAGGGAATAATTAGCACAGGTTTAGGCTAGTCACAGCAGAGAAGCACAAGAGCCCAATAGCTATACCCTTATGAACACATAAGATGACGCTAAGTGAAATGAACTCCATGTTATGGAAACAACTGTTATATCACTGTTGTAATTAATTTCAACATGCCATGTGAAACCGTAGCTTCTATTGTTGATGATCCTCTTGTATCCCCTTCCTGTGGTTGTTCCTGCACTATCACTGTATCTTATATGAGTACATTGGAAACTGTGTATACTGGTATTAAAACTAGAAAAGTGAAAGGGAATACCAAAATCGAGAGACACAGGATAAAAAGACAAACGACTCCAAAAGCAATGCTTGCAATACTGTTTGATGTAAACCAACTGAACAACTAACTCATGGGGGGAGAGGGAAAGGGGGAGGGGGAGGGGGCAATGAGGGAGGAGGTAACAAACAGTACAAGAAATGTACCCAAGGCCTGACATATGAAACTGTAACCTCTCTTTGACAATAAAAAAAAAAAGTTCCGTATAGAGGCCAAGGAAGCTGATAAAGGAAAATTAAATGATTTGGATCAGATTGAGAGTTGGGTGCATTGTAGATTGGGCAGAAAAACAATAAAAACAAGGCACAACAGTTCATAATTGTAGTACTTGAAGGCTGTGAGTTGGAGGCCAGCCTCAGATAAATAGTGAGAACACTGTGAAAAATGACACAAAGCAAAGAAATAAAAATTCCAAGTCAATAGAAGATGAAAGAACTATAGAGATATTTGGGTAGGGTAATAACAGGACAACCTAAGAGAATGATGGAATAGTCAATGTGTATATATATGAAAATGGAACTAGGAAATTTGAAGGGATGCGCAGGTTTGGAGAAATGGGGGAGAATGATGAAAAAGGTACCATTGACCAAGATGTATTGTGCTCATAAACTGACATGTAGAAATGAAACTCCTCTGTACAGTTGCTTAGGGATAAAAAATATTTTTTTTAATGGAAAGAAGTTCCACATAAAAACAAACATGACACTTTTAGGGTTGGAGCTGCAGCTCCTATAGTCACCAGGATTTGAGTCTCAGGCCCGTTGTGTCCTAGCTCCCACTTTCAATCAAAACACTCTCCCTAAACATACCCCCAGAATCAAATTCTTTATGGAGCCATTAAAGTAAACCCTGGGAAGACCCAACTTAGAAGCCTTTAGCACAGCACGAGAGACAAGTTCTACCCAAACATGAGAAAAGTCATCTGACATTTCTTTGTCACATGCAAGCCATCAGATTATTGTCCTGCATAAAAATTAAATAATGAATATTAGCACATTGTAGAAGAAGGAGGAGGAGGAGGAGGAGGAGGACGACGACGACCGACGACGACGATGAGGACAATGAGGAGGACAATGAGGAGAAGGAGAAGGAGAGGGAGAGGGAGGAGGAGAGGGAGAAGAAGAGAGAGAGAGGGAGAGGGAGGAGAAGAGGGAGGAAGAGAGGAAGAGAGAGAGGGAGAGGGAGAGCGAGAGGGAAAAGAAACCAAGTTTAGCAACAGGTTGGTGTTTACTTCTGAGCTATCTCTTTGTGAAAAGTGAGCACTTTTGATAATTTACTATCTGTCTTCCAATATTAGGTTTTAAAATAATACAATAAGCAATACTTAACAATCCTCTGAGATGCAGGAATGTGTTTAAGATTTGATGGAAGAAAGTGATTTGGTAAATTTTCAACCATCTTTCCTTCTTCACTGTAGCACATCGTTTGCCAATTAACATGCAATTATATTCACATCAATGAAGATGCCCAAGGGAAAAGCCAGTGAATGCATTTATTAAATCAACCCTTTCATTTCCAAGCTGATGTGGATTGAAATTAAGAAGTATAAGGTCTACAATTTTAAAAATATAGAAAATTTTTACAGATTGATGCCCCTAAATAATATCTAGAGAAGGAGAGAAAAGGTAGAAAGGGGAGGTTACATTGAAAGAAATAGAAGCCAGAGGTTTCTATGAGTATTCTAATAGTAGCTTTGAGTAAGATCTGCCACAATCGACAAAAATGTGGCAGAAATCAGTTTGCAATTCTGTCAGGAAATTCCTTTAACTCCTTAACAGAGTTCTGCAATTTTACTTTGCTGTACCAAGAATAAGATTATCAGAACATTTTGTGCTGAGGTATGTGGCAATTTTACTCACCACAGGAGCTGAGTCATTTTAGATCTCAAACGCATCTTAAAAGTTCATAAGATACAGAAAAAAAAATCATTATAGATTCCTAGTATATCTCTTGTCTATACTCTTGTTCCAGTCCTCTGCCAGCTATGTATTCTACAAGTTTCACTCCACCTGCTTCCCCATCCCTCCCACTTTTGGACTCTACTCTCTTAAAGGGCCTTTGAATCCACTTAATGAATGATCATTTTCTTAGGAGCACCCATTTCCCGCTAGCAGGTCCCATGCTGACCAGGCTTTGATTCCTGTTATCCTGGTTCTCCTTGCATTGTACTTCTTGCATTTATTCCTATTTTTCTCACTTGCTAACACTTCTCAAAATCTTTCCTTGATTAGTTCAGCATTCTCTGTCTCCCTGTCTCTGGCTCTGTGTCTGGCTCTGTCTCTCCCTGTCTCCCTCTGTCTCTCTCTCCCTCCCCCCGCCCCCTTCTATTCTTTATCCTAGTTTTGAGGTCTGGTTGATCTTAAGACCTAAATTGTCAGCAACATGAGGGCAGATCTATCTTTCTGGGATAAATTACATTAACTAATCTCAGAAGACCAAGATACAATATGAGGACTAACTATTCATTTAGCATAAAAGTAGATTGTCACTGGCACCGATGGCTCATACCTGTAATTCTAGCTACTCAGGAGAATAAGATCTGAGAAGTGCAGTTCAAAACTAGCCTGAAAAAGTTCCTGAGAATTTTATCTCCAATTAACTACTAAAAAAGCTGGTAATAGAATTGTGGCTCAAGCAGTAGAATCCATCCTTAAGCAAAAGTGCTCAGGGACAGCACTCAGGCCCTAAGTTCAGACTCAGGCCCTAAGTTCAGACCCAGGACCAGAACAACAAAAACCATAGGTGGTCCCAGGGCCTCTATTCATAGCAATACACATTGAGCTAAATTATGATCGATATATTCGCTTGTTAATTCAGAATAAATTATACTACTCTGAAGGAATAGACAGGAACTTCTTTCTTATAAGAGAACTCTTCTCTGAACCAGAGCTCCTCTGTTACAAGAACTTTTTGGGGGGATTTTCCCCATAAGACATTCCAGATATATGAAGATTACAAGGCCAGCATAGAACTGAAAAAGGAGATGGTAATTACAGAACTCAAATGCTTAACCATAAGATTTGTGTATGGATCTACATTAGGGTAATTCTGCCATATAGTCTCAGCAAGTATAGCAGTTGGGTCAAGGGTTACCTTCTCTGAGTCAATTAATGTCTGTTTAACAAGTGCATTACTATCATTCGTGTTTTACAACTATGTTATGGTTACATGCTGAAATCTTGTATCTTGGGCAAGATCTGAATGGTGAGTCGGTCACCAGGTCTTTAGCACCAAGTATAGTGCCTGGCAATAAATGTTGGTTAAAATGCAGCATCCAGACAGTTATAAATATGACTAAAACACATTCCAAAATTGGCTTTCATGTGGACCATCCAGAAACATCTTTGTGTGTATGTGTGTGATTTGTTCCACCTTTCAGAGTTTATTGGTTAAAATAGAATACTTAGATTTCAAATGTTTACATTTGGCTCCCATGAAAGATTTGTGAAGTAGCAGAGTGCACACTTTTTCATGTTTTCCTGTCTTATTTCCAAAACAAAAAAAAAAAGTCCAACAGTATATTTCTCCTACCCAGTGAAGGAAACCCCAGTTCCACCCCCACCCCTTTCTCTTTGATGGTTCCCCTTCTCAGCAGGAGGAGTGCCAGGCAGCAGAGAGAGGAATGCATTCTGCATGCTGACGTAGCTAACCAGGGCACTCATGGGGTTAAAAGCACTGCAGTAATATTAAGCACATGTTTCAAGTCAGCAGGGCGCCAGCCTGACATGTCCTCCAAGCCTAATTTGATAGATATTATGCCATACACTGCTGCAAGTAGTAATGAAGAAAGTAAAAATTTTATGGATGAGCAAAATGGGAGCTCTTATAGATGGAGTGTTTTTAAATCAGGTGTATAATTTACCCAGTGTCAGACCACATGTAGAGTGCATTACTCAATTGAACTTACAAGCAGATAGGAAAGCAGTTTCTTTTAATAAGCACTTCTTCAACTTATTGGCTCTACAATTACTTGCACCAAATTACCAGCAGCTGCTGCCTGTTTGGTATTTTATCCTAGACAAGGAGTTACATTAGTTTCTAATCAACAAGCCATTCAAGGACTCTTTATAATTTTTAGCTTAATTCCACTCTTATTTGGAATTTATTAATTGAAATATCCAATATTTTCACGACAGGATTTTGCTTTAGCTTCCTTGAACAGGAAATCTGTTCCACTGCTGAGGTGAACAGGAAAAGGGAGGGCTGCTATACCAAACTTATTTTTGTTGTTTATATTACACAAATTCTGTTGCCTTATATTCATTGGTAGGCTAAATGTTGACATATCAGTAGTTCTTACCAAAGTATTGTTTTTGTATTTAAGCATCTATATGTTTGGAGCCAATAAGTGGCTTTATGTTTCTAGATAGTATTTCTTCATGTGTAGGAGTAAACTGAGGAATGGCCATTGTAGCAGACTCTGCCTGTACATTGTAAGATTATTTTTCCAGTACTGGGGCTTGAACTCAGAGCCTCATCCTCTCACTTAGCTTTTCTACCGTTTAAGCCACACCTCCACTTCTGGCTTAGTTTGTTGGTTAATTGGAGATAGGAGAGCCATGGAGTTTCCTGTCATGGCTGGCTTTGAACCTTGATGCTTGCACCTCAGCTTCCTGAGTAACTAGAAATTACAAGCATGAGCCACCAGCTGAAGGCTAGAATGTCTTTTTAGAAAACTTCTGAGCCTCTACCTCAAGGCCCCTAGTTGTCACTGGCAAAAAAATAAGTATCAACAAGCAGTACTAAATTACAAGAAGGTTTTTTTTGTGTGTATGATTTTGGAAGAGATTAGGTGGCTTCAGAAATTGGATTTTCAAAAGTACATTTTCAACTAATTTGCTGATTTTTAATGTGTTCTTACAAAGATTGTGTTTGTACATATGCTAGTCTAAGAATATTTGCCATATAGTCAATGGTAAAATGAAATTGTGAAGAAATTTAACTCTTCGAAATGCAATTAAATACAAATATATTTGACAGCGACTTTCACAGCCAAAAGGCAGCAAAAATTGCTTTTAAAAATTAAGAACAAATGTTGCTTATATTTAAATAAAATAAATGTTTGAGTAAGTACTCTCACTGTAGAAAAGACCTACAGACTAATTTTAGGGAGGTATAGCTATATTTTGAGGTAGTAAAGTCAACAGTATCCAGTTCAAGGCATATTTTATTAAAAATAAAAACTTGGTATAACATTGCCAGCTTCAAGTACAAAGTAGAAAAGTATGAGACGTGAATACTAATAACTTCAACACATAAATGAACAATTCAGTTCATTGGCTTTCAATCCACTCTTGTTTTTTAAATCAATAATAAAAACTTGTGTCAAGCTGAGGACACAGCTCAGTGGTAGAGAGCTTGCCTAGCTGATATAAGGCTCTGAGTTCCAACCCCAGCATCCCTAGAAATGAAACAAAACAAAAGCAAATGTCAAGAACTATTAGAATGAGGCTGGGTGAAATGGTTCATGTCTTTAATCCCAGGCACTTAGGAAAAAGAGATCAGAAGGACTGGAGTTGGAGGTAAGCCTGAGAAAATTGTTAGTGAAATCTCATATCAACAAATATCCCAGGCATGATGGTGTATGGCTACAATCTCAGACACAGAGGAAGTATCATCAAGAGGAGATCAGAGTCCAAGGCCAGCTCCAAGAAAAGATAATAAGACCATATCTGAAAAATAACTAAAAGCAAAAAGGGCTGGGGATATAGTGCAAGTGGTACAGACCTGCCTACCAAGCAGGAGGCTCTGTATTACCAAAACATTTAAAGCTCTGTATATGTGTGTGTATGTGTATACATATCTATACATATCTATCTATATCTGTCTATATACATACATATACACATATTATATATACATATGTGTATATATATATATATATATACCAAAGAATAGCAAAAGCAGAAGGAAATTAGAATACCCTTCCTAAGATGGTAAAATACCACCTATCACCTTCCATGTAGTCATAGGTTGAAAAACATGAATAGCACATAAGTGAGGGTGGATCAAACACTTTACTCTGTGGTACAGGACTTTAAAGGTCATCTTTACCTATGACTGCCTCTCCCTGACTTCTATCTAGTAAATTATACATTAACTTACAAAAAGCTTCTCAATCTTCAATGCATACATATGTCACTTGAGTATCTTGTTAAAAAGCAAATTCTGATTGCATAGGTCTAGTATGGGACCCTGAGGTTCTACTTTTCTAATAAACCCCTAAATGCTTCTAGTCTATGAACCACACTTTGTAAAGAAAGGATTTGTCTACAATATCTATACCAACTAGACATCAAGTCCAATTCTGAACATCCTTAAAGGATGAAAGAAAATTGTAGCCAAAGGGGAAAAAATGACATTTTCCTATGATAAAATCCCATATTGAAGTTTTAATTTTTAGATTTATTTTTTGCCAGTCCCGGGGCTTGAACTTAGGGCCTGTGTACTGTCCCTGGCTTCTTGTTGCTCAAGGCTAGCACTCTACCACTTGAGCCACAGCACCAATTCTGGCTTTTTCATCTATGTGGAGCTGAGGAATCAAACCCAAGGTTTCATGTATGGGAGGCAAGAACTCTGCCACAAGGCCATATTCCCAGCCCCAATTTTTAGATTCTTTATGGAACCATGGAATGAGTAAATAGCATAACGAAAATTTTATGCAATTAAGCAAAAGTGCTAAAAAAATTAATTATCTAGGCCTTAACTTTGAGGTCAGTCCAAGCTGGGTTCTTTCTAACAGCTTATGGAATTCAAAACTCAATAATTGGTTCTTCATACAAAGTACAGTTTAGGTAACCATGCAAAGACATACTTCCTTCTCACCATGGGTCACGTGACCACACTAGGTACTAGAAACAAAGGTACTGTCCCTCCTCTCACATGGACTCTGGTACCACAAGGAAACTAACCTATCATCCGATCTTTCAGACAGATTGGGTATATTTGCCCATGCTAACAGAAACACATTGAAAGTCTATTATTTTCTCAGAAAGGACTAGAACATCATCAAGTTAGAAGATATACTCTTTCTGAGACAGAAAAATTGCTCTCAGCACTTGAAAGAGAATGCAAAGAATTTTCAGTTCCTAGCAGGCCCAGATACATGACCTTGAAGGCAGACCTATCAGCATACAACAGTCCGTGCTTAGTTGCCAATTACAAGTAATTCAGGTCTCTATTACACATTTGTGGACTTATTTCATCTTACTTTATGGTCCAGCCCGTTATGACAAAAAGAAGTGAAACACTATAGTTTTCAACAATGAATTTCAACTAAGAGCTAATGTATGATTTCAATGTCCTATAATGCATTTGTGACTACCCTACAAGTAGAAAATGTTTAATCAACACAGGCAACATTTAGACTGCAAACAACCGGAAGCTTCGACCAATTAAGACACATATCATCAATAAGGAATCAGCACCATCACCCTGCTGAGGTGGGCCTGTCTATCTACTCTGGAACCTGTGAGACCACATGGTAACACAGAACAATTTTACCATAGGCAAATTTGGGGGAGGAAAAAAGCTTTACTTGGAACAGGAATAACACTGTAGATTTTTCCAAAGTGACATTCTTTCAAATCGACACTGATGCTAATCATATTTAACACATTCATAAATGTTCAAAAAATCCAAAGTTATTCAATATGAAAGCTTCAAATTTGTAGCTAAGAAGAAAAGGTAATACACAGCTATAAAATCTGACCAATTTGTACAAGTGGCTAAGAAGTAATAACTAGGCTTCAACTTAGTAAGTACGAAGTCAAATATTTTATGTTAAATAGCATAAATATAATGAATGACTGAGCTATCAGCTTCAGGCAGGGCAGTCATTGTAAGTTCTTTATGGATAATTTGGTGAATTGACAGTTGGGGTCAAAAAGGGAACATAAATGCATGCATATGTAAATGCAGTTCATGTATTTTTGACATCACACCTCAAAAATTATAATACGCTTGGCTCTGGTGGCTCATGCTTATAATCCAAACTACTATGATTTGTGAGTTGAGGTTCAAAGCCAGTCTGGGCAGGAAAATCTATGTGATTCTAATCTCCAATTACTCAAAAACTGGAAAGTAAAGGTGTGGCTCAAGTGGTAGAATACCAGCCTTGAGTAAAAAGGCTAAGGGATTGCACCTAGGCTCTGAGTTCAAGTCCTAGTACTGGCACAAAGTAAAAAGGAACATGATGAAACCAGAGAAAACATTTTTAAAAGAAAGAAAGGAAGGAAGGAAGGAAGGAAGGAAGGAAAGAAAGAAAGAAAGAAAGAAAGAAAGAAAGAAAGAAAGAAAGAAAGAAAGAAAGAGAAAGAAAGAAAGAAGGAAGGAAGGAAGTTGCAGCTAATAGCATGTTAGGGCTCACTGGGCCTTGCAGTGCCGCTTTGGAAGGCTTAGTGAGATGACCTCTTTGGTTTGGAAGGCAAATTTTGAATGACTTTATAGAACTCAACTTCAGCCTCATGTTCCCCACCCATCGCACCTTCCCAGCCTCACCTCTCACGAGAAACTCATTCACCAATTACTCACTGCCATTCCCTGAACGGAGAGATGAGCCAAAGAAAAGGGGAGAAAGATATGTGGCTCCTGCTTTGTTACATTTAAAGTCAACAGCTAACTGAATGAAGTGGCTCACGAGTCACAAACATAACGGAATGTTATGACAGAAATCAAAGCCATAAAGAAAGAGCTCCTGGTTGTATTAAAGTATCCAATAATGGGCCTTGACCTAACTTGAGAGAAGGCCATTGCTTAAGAATGTGCAGATAATGTAAGAAGGGTAGAATTTGAACTAACCAGTTAAAATGGAGAAATGACTATGAAATAAAGCCAGACCAACCTTTAACTTTCAGGGAATATTAAAACTTCAGGTTTGGCTACTATTCATACCCATGGCAGTGAAAGGCAGACCAAAGACAAATTCCTGTTATCTGTAATGGCAACAACCACTGAATTAGCGATCTTAAAAGTCTGCCTCAAAGAAAAATGTCTATATTCATCACTCCCAGATGTAGTGAAAACATCATTTTGAATAATGGCCACTGCCCCTGAGAATATTTTTAGGCCATTTAAAAACTGGGAAGTCCACTTGACTTACATAAGTCAAGCCATGTTAGGAAGCAGAACACCAGTTGACTTTTCTCCAAAATTCACTGGCTCCTTTTTATCTCCAAAAGAAAGTAATAGGATGTACTAGGGCCATCCCAATATTTTATACTTTGATCTATATTGTAATTAGTTGGGAAAGGCCCACCTTGCCATCAGAGTGGAAATCTGTGATAGAAGGATGTTTTTCATTCTGCATCCCCAGCAGAAAGCAAGGCCATGCTCATAGGTAATCAATAAATGTTTGTTGACTTGAAAGACAATGGCTAAGGCTTTAATTTATCTAACACAAGTCAGAGACTAACAATCATTATCTACTTCATTTGTGTTGGTGAACACTGACATTTAAGGGCTCTCTGTTGATACATACACCAAGGCCCTCCCAAACAGGAACACAGCCCTGCTCTCAAGCTTGACAGGGCTGTCTTTACCATCTAATGCTCTCAGTCTCAGAAAATCCTCCTTCTTGCCAAACATAGTCATTATGTCCAAGTGCATATTTGGTGGAGGGGAGCTAAAATGTTGACTTTGAACTTCAACAAAAGCCATTTTAGTTCCTTTATTTCTATTTTCTCCTCAAAACTACCACTTTGCAGATAGCAAGATTCTACTCAGATTGATGGTTGTTATCCTGATCTCCAGACCAATACATACCCACTAAATATACTACCTCTAAGGGGCAGAAAATGGTTGCAAGAGTTTCTTTTCTGAAAGCTAGAATGTTCAGGATTTATTCTGCATATAGAGCATGTGTGATGTATATTACATGTGTACTATTTATGTATTGCATGCATGTGATAACTAGTACATGCACACAATATACTTTAAATATACTTTTTAGTATATAGTATATAGTATATAGTAAATAGTCAGAAAATTAAATATACTTTAAATAACATCCTCTCTTATTCAATTTATTAGATGAGCCAAAGTTTTTTATCCCACTAAAATTATCTTAAGGCATTCTAATTAGTCACAGCAAATAGAAATCTAAAGACAGTCACTTCTCCCAAATATTCTCAAATAAAGAGGTTTGGAAAAAAAATTGTATTTGCTACTACAGTTCTATTGTTTTAGGAAGTATTAGTATGTATGTGATGAGAAATAAGTGTAGAAAAATGTGCGATCCAGAACCATAATTAAAAATAATTCCTGTTTAACTGAGCAAGGAAACCTTAAGGGACCTGTAGGTCATGGTAAATTTTTCAATTTTCACCAAATAAGATGGGAAGCTACTAGCTTGCCCTTTCTATTGTACAGAAAAGGAAAAAAGGAGGACCCAGAAGTGGGAACAAGAGAGAAGGCAGTTCAATAAAATCCCCATTAAATCTCAATGTCATTCTTCACAGAATAGGAAAATCAATCCTAGAATTCATATAGGAACACAAGAGAACCCAAATAGCCAAAGCAATCTTGGGCAAAAGAAACACTGAATGACAGGAATAATGTAGAGGCTTGGTTGCTAGTGGAAAGAGGGAAGGTGAACAGAAAAGATAAAGGAGGATAAACATTGTCAAAATGCCTCATGCACATGTATGAAAATGGAGCAATGGAAGCTTGCTGTGGTCAGACTGAGAATGGGGATGAGGGAGAGTGATGGAGGGGTAAGGCTAATGAAAGTATTCATATGTGCACACATCAAAATGAACCCCCTTGCACAATTAATAAACAATAATAAAATTGATGCCATATAAATACAGAGCTGTATGATTATTTGCGTACCTTTCTGACTAAACTAAAATATTTTTTTCTGTCGGTATCGGAACTTGACCTCAGGGCTTCTCAATCTGGCTTGGCTTTTCCATTCACAATGGAATCATGCCTCCACTTTCACCCTTTGCTGGTTAATGGCAGATAAGAATTTCATGGCCTTTTCTGCTCGGGTTGCCTTTATGCCCCAATCCTCAGATCATAACCTCCTATGTAGCTAGAATTACAGGCATGAGCCACCAGTACCCAGTAAGACTAGAATCTTTAAGAGAAAGGAAAGAGAGAGAAAGGGAGGGATGGAAGGAAGGAAGGAAGGGAAGGAGGGTACATTCACTTCAGTAGCCCTGGAATGTTCACTCATACTGTCTGGCATTTATGATACTCCATTAATATTTGCTAGTGAAATTAATGAACTCAGTCAACATAGAACCTAAACATGAACTCAGTATATTTTCCTTAATGTTCCACAAACACACTTATTCCCCTATTTTTTATCCTTTCAGAGTTTAACCAGTGAATTTCCGTATCTAGAAACTGAGAAGCCATGCCATGATGTCTCATTTCATTCTTTATAACTCATCCATCAAACACATCTGATCAATGCTGCCATTCACACATATCTTGGACATATTCAGTATCCTCCACTTCTGCAGCCCATTTCCTAGTTCAGATCACCAGCATTTCATTTGGATAGTGGAAAACATCCTAAGAGCTGTGTGGTTCTTGTTTCCTCTCCTTTCACTCCATTCTCCACATTGAACCCAGAGCCATCTTCCACAGAGTGTAAATTATATGATGTTCTCTGGGACAATAAATCCATGGTTGACCCTTCAGCAAAACTCGCAGATTAAATGTTCACTCAAATTTGCAGAGAAACTTAGTCAGAAAATTAAACTAATTTCAATTCTAAACTAGTTAGTTCTTTCTGGCATTTTGGGTCTTTTGCCCAAAAGCTCTGTCTTGTACTTAGAATACCATCAGTACCTGCTCATCTTCCCCTCCCCCCCAAATTTAGAATTACCTCTTTGCAGTTTTCCCTGACTCCTGACATTGATTATAGATCCTTCCTAAATGATTCTAAAGTCCCTTTGCTTATTGGTGTATCAATCACCTTCCTTTAGGGTGATTTATAAGGGAAAGACTTGAGGTTCTCATGGTAAATTTTCTCTCCCTCAATCAGGAGGGAGAAGGGAGGAGAAAGGGGAGGGGAAGGGGGGAGGAGGAGGCAGAAGGAGGAGGAGGAAGAGGAAGAACAAAGTGGTACTGGTTTGTTGAACACAAAGCAAGGTCTGAAGGCCACATGGTGGCAACAAGGCTGGTCAGAGGAGTTCACGAGCCAATAAGAAAACGATGAGGGCAAATGCTTCCATTGCTTTTCTTTTTCAAGCATAAGTTAAAATTTTCTAAACTTATCAGAGAATTTGTGGTCTCAAAATTATTCTCCTTTGGAGTGAATCTCAATGCATTTGTGTTTCTAATGAACCTCAGACATTTTAATAACTAATTTAAATGTTTCACATTAGTGTAGTAAATGCCCAGTGGAAATAAGAAAATATAGCTTCACTCTTTCTCACAAGCATTACAGAAAGTCTCAGACAGTAAACATTTTTTTTTCTGGGGTCCTAGGGCTTGAATTCCAGGTCTGGACGTTGTCCTTGAGCCTCTGTGCTCAAACCTAGCACTACCACCTGAGCCACAGTTCCACTTCCAGCTTTTTCTGAGTAGTCTTTTGGAGATAATAGCCTCACACACTTTATTGCTCAAACTGGCCTCGAACCACAGTCCTCAGCTCTCAGCTTCCATGTTAAATATTCTTTCTTAAAAAATCAAAGTAGCATTCCTTAAAACAATTGATCCGAATGAATTTAAGTGAACAGACACAAACTATTCATTGAGATTTCTGCTGCAAATTAAATTATCCACCTAGATATACAACTAAAATCTTCCCATTTTCTCATATGTGCTATATCTTATATGTCTTTTACACTGAGGCAGAATGGTCACATGGTATCTTTTCAAATTCAAAAGGAATAGGAGAAGATGCATTTAATGAATTCTAAGAGAACTCCACAATAGATGTAAAGCCAAAATTGAAATAACGTGAAACTTAATCTTCTTTGTATCTTATTCATTTTAAATGCCATTATGATTTTAATACTTTTGCAAGTTTTTTGTGATTTTATTTCTTAAATTATAATTGCATAGCTGTATAAGTAAAATATTAGAGGATTTTAAGGACATCAAAGATGTTTATCATGGAACAAGAAGATATATCATTTTACCTCATTAATCTACTCACCAGTAAAGATAAAATAACTTTTATCTAAGGAAGTCACATGTTAATTAAAGTTAAAAAGTCACCCTGAGAAACTATATATAGTTGACTTTTCCAGCCTCTATATACTATAGTATATATATATATTTATATATACACTATATTAGTACACTTGATACTATACATTAAAACTAAATTGCCTTTGGTAAAGTATTCATTAACAAACCACTTATTTTTATGTTTGTCATTTAAAAATTACCTGCAAATTCCTGAGCACTGAAAAGTGTCATGTCATGAGATCATGTAAACCATATAGATCACATTTTAGACAAAGTATACTTAAAATAAAGATGATTATATATTTAACCTATTTTTATACACTTTCACAGGACATCACCCCATTAGTAGTAACTGAAATATTTACCAGATGGTTGCTATAGTTAACAAATAAAAATTCAGAGCACCAGCAAATTTGAATTCCAAACAAATGACAAATACTTCTTTTAGTATAAATATGTATCACACAATTACGTATGTGTTTGCTTGAAAAGTATGTTTTGTTCATCTGAAATTCAAATTTAACTTGGTGTCCTGCATTTTACTTGCAAAAACCTAGAACTGAAACATTGTAAAGGATAATTTCTGTCTGATGACTCAATCTCTGTGTCATAGTTCAACATATTGAAGATCATTCATCCAAGAGAGAATTTGATCATAAATTGACATCCAGAGGTTAATTAACAACTAATTCTTGGTCAAGTTGTAAAAAATCAATACTTCTATCTCTAATGAAGCAGTCAATTCAATCAATATAAAATTTTAAGAAGAGTTGTAAACAAATGGGTTTTTTTGTAATTATTTTTCTATCATAACCTAGTGACACTATCTATGGTCCTTGTTTCATTTTCTATGCGAGGTTGTTTTTAATGGACTTTATTAAAATTTCTGGTTAATGTAACAACATAAAACTTGAATTTATGAAAACAAATGAATTTTTCTAGGGCAATATATTTTACTACTAATAATTTGATTGCACAGTTTAAATTTAATTAAAATTGATTTTATCATACTTCTAAAAACTGTTTCTCTCTAATCATTTCCCTCTCACTGAGGATCATATGCTACCTGATGGCCTAGTCAGAAATATGAATTATTATCTATTCCTTTTTACACATTTTATATCTTTTAAACAATCTTGAACCATTGGTGCAGATCTTAGTACTCTGTTCCCCTATGATCAGAGACCTCCCTATGAGAGACCTGCATGAGTGGTATATGTATGCTGACCCAAGAGGCACAAACTGGCAGCAAGTGAGAACTTGCCTTGTCCATATACCAAGAAGTTCTGTATGGCAGATCATGGTTTCCAGTGTGCAAAAAGGAGGTGTTCCTTGTGTGGTAGCTGCACAGAAGGGGAACACTCACTCTTGACTAGCCCCACTCTTGACCTACATCTAATACCAATTCATGCACAAAAAATACAAGAGTCTCTTGCTATCTCAATCTGATCAGTGCTGGAAATCAGGTCTAGTGTCCTCCTATCTCCTTCAGTAAAGGAGTGACCAAGTATACTGCAGCTCTCCCACTACACAACCCTCAACTGCAAGCCTGTAAGAATGATCTGTAAAATAAAGAAGAATATGTACAAAAAGAATTGAAATAATTAATGATAATTTAAAAAAATAAGTGAAGAAAGAAAGAAGAAAAAGGAAGGAAGGAAGGAGATAGAGAGTAGAAAGACAGACAGTCAGACAGAAAGAAAGAAAGAAAAGAAACAAAGAAAAAGAAAAGAAAGAGAACTCAGTGAAACATTTCTCCCATTGATGAAGAGAAAGGGGAGAAAAGAAATATTACTGGAACATAAAAGACCTTTAGGCCACTATTGAAAGATTAAACATATATTTTGGACATAGAGAAGAAGAGGAACAGGTTAAAATAATAGAAATATATACAATTAAAATTAGAGAAAAATTCTCAAATATTGAGAAAAAGTCATTTTGGTCCGGGGGAGTTTACAAGACCAGAAAAGAGCCACTTCAAGACATGTTACATAAACATTGAATTACAGAATAAGGAAAGGACATTGAAAGCTATAAGAAAAAGTGACAAGTCACATGCAAAGACAAATGCTCTAGACTGCTCAATAAAAGCAAGAACATGGAATGTCATATTTCAAGCCTTTCAAGACAGTAACTTCATATGTAGATTTCTTTTTTTTTTCAAATTTTTATTATCAAACTGATGTACAGAGAGGTTACAGTTTCATACGTTAGGCATTGGATACATTTCTTGTACTGTTTGTTACCTTGTCCCTCATACCCCCCTCCCTCCATCAGCAAATTGCTTCTTAAAAATTAAAGGAGAAATTCTGTTAAAAGCATTGAATGATAAACATAGCCTGGAGCAATTTGTTACAACTAAATAAGCCCTATCGTAGATACCCAAGATATTTCTGCATATAGAAGAAGAAAATAAACATAACCAGGACAATACAAGAATAAATAAGTTGAAAACAAGGGTTAAGAAAGAATAAAATTTTACAAAAACAAGAAAATTATGAGTAATACTACATAAATTTCAATAAACACAAACTCCAAATGTTAATGGTCTAACTTTCAAATCAACAAACACAGATTGAAGCAGGCACCAGTGATTCATGACTATAATAGTAATTAGTCAGGAAGTTGAGTTCTAAGGATTGTGATTCAAAGCCAGTCAGAGTAGGAAAATCCAGATTCTTATTTCCCATTAACCACCAACAATCAAGAAGTGGAGTTATGGCTCAAGTGGTAGATCACTAGCAACAAAGCTCATGAGTTCAAACCCCAAGATTGGCACAAACCAAAAAAAAATGGCTTAAAAATCAAGAACCAGTGCTTTGGTATCTATAGAAAATATAACTCACTAGTAAGGATTAAAAACAATGAAAGGATGGAAAAGGTTTTACAAGCAAGCAGAATTAGTGGCAACTAGCATCTTTTTTTTTTTTTTTTTTTTTTTTGCCAGTCCTGGGCCTTGGACTCAGGGCCTGAGCACTGTCCCCTGGCTTCTTTTTGCTCAAGGCTAGCACTCTGCCAATTTGAGCCACAGTGCCACTTCTGGCCATTTTCTATATATGTGGTGCTGGGGAATCAAACCCAGGGCTTCATGTATATGCCACTAGGCCATATTCCCAGCCCCGCAACTAGAATCTTATATAACAGAATTTCGAACAAAATTGTTAGAAGAGTAAAAGAAAATAATTTCATATGCATAAAGGGAGCTCTTCATTGAGAAGAGATAACAACTGTAAACATTTATGCACAAAATATTGGCAAACTCAATTTTATATTAAAAAAAAGACTAATGAACATAAAAGCACAAGCAAATCCACCCAGTAATAGTGGTGACATCAGTAATCTATCTCAAAAACAGACATTTTGTAAAGACAAAAATTCAAGAGGGAAACCTCAGAACTAATGACACTATTGATCAAATGATCAAATGATTAAACTACATTTAATAGCAGAAAAAAATACACATTCTTCTTAGTAGCCAACTTTCTCCTAATAAATCATATTGTATGACACAAAACAAGTCTCAAAAAATATAAGAAAGTATTAATTACCTCCCTCCAGTAACATAGCAGATAAACAAATTTGAAATCAATAGCAAAAACAAAACAAAACCAAATTAACAGAAAACACAGAAACTGAACACTAATATATAATGAAGTCACTGTAGGAATAAGGGACAATTTCTTTTAGTACCTAGAAGCAAATGAAAATGAAAACAACCTACCAGAAACTTTAGAACACAAGAAAGTTATAACTATAAAGGCCAACATTAGGAAACCAAAGACATTGCCTAACCTAATGATGCTTCCTTAAGCCCTTAGACTAACAAGAAAATGATAAACTCCCAAATAGTAGATAGAAGAAAATAATAAAGATCAGGGAAGAAATGAATGAAATGGAGACTAAGACAAAATCCATGGAACAAAAATTTTGTTCTCTAAAAAAGATAAAAAAAAAAAACAAAACAACAACAGATTGAAAAGTCCTCATCATGGGCTGGGAATATGGCCTAGTGGCAAGAGTGCTTGCCTCCTACACATGAAGCTCTGGGTTCGATTCCCCAGCACCACATATATGGAAAACGGCCAGAAGGGGCGCTGTGGCTCAGGTGGCAGAGTGCTAGCCTTGAGCAAAAAGAAGCCAGGGACAGTGCTCAGTGCTCAGGCCCTGAGTCCAAGGCCCAGGACTGGCCAAAAAAGAAAAAAAGAAAAGTCCTCATCACACCAAAATAAAAAGAAGGAAAAATACTTGTTAATAAAATTAGCTATAAGAAGGGGTATCACTATAAGTACCAGTGAAAATCAGAATATTATTAGGGATTTTTTTTTGGTGTTGGGTGCTGGCCCTGAGCTTTTGTGCTCAAAGCTAGTGCTCTACCACTTGAACCATAGCTCGACTTCTGATTTTTGCCAATTAATTTGAGATGTGAGTTTTTATAGATTCCCCTGTCTGGGCAGGCTTTGAACCATGATCCTCAAATCTCAGTATCCTGAGTAACTAGGATTACAGGCATGATCCACAAAGCAACCAGCTAGGAAATGCTTTTTAAATGTGTGTTCTAATAAACTGGAGACTCTTATAGAAATATATAATTTTCTATACTCCTTTAATTTGCCTAAATTGGCATGAAAGGATACCAACCAGACTTATAATGGGCAACAAAACTGAAGCAGTATTAATTATCTCCTCAACAAAGGAAATCTCAGGACCAAATGCATTCACTGCTGAGCCCAGGTATTTTTTGATGTTCCTCAAACTATTTCATAAAATAGAAAAGGAAGGAAGGAAATCTACCACTTTCTTTCTATGGATCCAATATTATCCTCATGCCCAAACTGACAAGGAAATACCTAGAAAAGAAAGTTATAGACCAATGTCCTTGTTGAACACAGATGCAAAGATTCTCAGAAATATACATATGTAATATGTATATATGTGTGTGTGTGTGTGTGCAAACTGAAGTCAACAACACATTAAAAAGCTCAAGTTGATTTCAGTCCAAAAATGCAAGAATGTTTCAACACATACAAATCAAAAAATGTAATACAGCATATAAGTAACCTACATATTCCATGTAATACTCATCAAAATCCCAAAGTCATTCTTCACTGAAACAAAAACTTACATAGAAACCACCACCCCCGAAATAGGCAAAGGAATCCTGGCCAAAGAGAATAATGCAGAAATATCACATTCCTGACTTCAAATAATAGTACAGAGCAATTGCAGTAAAAACAGTATGGCACTTACACAAAAATAGAGATATACTAATGGAATCATTTGACAAAACAATCAAAACCATACATTGGAGAAAAGACAGTCTCTTTAACAAAAGGTATTGAGAAAACCAGATATCCATGGGCTGAAGATTCCAGTTTGTGCTACGTACTAAAACCAACCACCTAATGAAACCTGAAATATTAAAACCATCAATGATTGAATAAAGAAAATGGTGTATATATTCAGACATTGAAAAGGAATAATAAAATTATATTGTTTTCAGGAAAATTGATAGACCTGGAAATCATACTGGGCAAGATAAATGAAGCTCTGAAAAATAACTACCACATGTCTTTGCTCATATTCAGAATCTAGATTAAAACTAATAGTAATATGGAGTGACTATAAAAGGGGGGCTGTTTTGAGATAATCAAATCTTGGGGAGAGAGGAAAGGAGAGGATGATGGAGAATGAAAATGTTATATATGTATATATAACATATACTTTTCAAATACATATTTCCATAACTTATATATGTATACATACATGCATAAATGCATTTCATATATCCATATATTGTTCATAAATGTACTTTTTATAT
Source organism: Perognathus longimembris pacificus (assembly GCF_023159225.1). Classification (NCBI taxonomy): domain Eukaryota; kingdom Metazoa; phylum Chordata; class Mammalia; order Rodentia; family Heteromyidae; genus Perognathus; species Perognathus longimembris. The sequence continues at coordinate 65,841,332 of NC_063165.1, forward strand.
TTCATAGATATGTATGAATATGTGCATATATATAAAAATTGAATAATGAAAACTCTTTTAAGGATGGAGAAGATAATAATTAGTAGACAGTAATAAAGAGATGAAAAATACACTGAATAGTCACTGTATTAACCAGTATTACCATATGAAATATTTACTATACCTCTGTAATAAAATGTTTAATGTCCTTCACTTGTGTGTCATAATAACCCAATTAGAAAAAGATTATATAGTCAGAGTTCTCTAGAGAAATAAAAATATATATATACTTAGAAAAATATATGTCAAAATAGATGTATAGAAAGAGAAATAGATTAGATAAATGGAAAGAAAGAAAAAGCATTAGATATGATAGATGATCAATATGGGAATTGATTAAGAAGGCATAGAAATGCACAGTGTGTCATTATGAGCTGGAACACCACCTAAGTTGGTGATATAATTCAGTCTGAATTCATGAATCCAAGTACCAAGGGGGCCAATGGTATAGCTCTCAATTTGAGAGAGAAGGTCAGAAAAATACACGCTCTGATATCTGAGAATGAGAAAAAATGGATATTCCAACTCAAAAAGTTGGAATGAATTTGTCTTTCCTTTTTCTCTATTTGGACCATCAATAAGATTATATCATGCCCAATTTCACTGTGGAAGGAGGTGTAGTTTAATCTACTGATTCAAATACTAATCTCTTCTGGTAACTTCATCACTGATACAATCAGATAGACTGTTTGATCAACCCTGAGCAACTGTTAGCTATATCAAAATGACACATAATGCTATCACACAAGCCATTATTACTCTTCCTGGTAAGCAAAGAATAATATCGACCCTAGAGGTATTTTTAACTGTGCTTAAGATTAAACCAGGGAATAAAATGAAAGTAACATTTTCTTATGAGACATATATTTTTAAAAATTCAACCATTATTTTTAAATTTTCTAAACTTGACATTTCTAACAGATTCAGCAAGAATGACATTTTCCTCTTCTATACTCAGGGTAGAGAAAAAAATTCCCTTCCATGACATTTCCTTCTTATATATTTTCCCATCAATGCAAGTGACATTGTTTCTAGAACTATTAGCAAGACCTTTATTTTTTCAGCAGAATCTCACACTTAAGAAAAGAACCCTCTATATGGTAATGGAAACTTTTGTAAAAATAGGAATTGAAGTACATTGCACACAGCATGGTGTAAAACGACAGAGGAGTATCATCTCCACCCACTCACGACCATTTTCACTATAATTTCTGTATTTGGGTAGTTCAGCTAATTAACAACCTGGGATTACTATAAAGATGAGATCATCATGTTATTTGAAGTGGTTTTGAACAGTCTTTAAGCACTAACCACTCTATTTATTAACGATTTGCTCTTTAAGTGAAGGAAATTATGTAATTATTCTGAGTCAGAAAATGGGAAGAAATATGTGTGTGTGTGTGTGTGTGTGTGTGTGTGTGTGTGCATTTTATCAAAATCCATACAGAATGGTAAAGCTGAAATGGGCCTCCAACTATTATAAATAAAATTTCTGAAACTGCATATTAAACTGTTGCAAAAGCTGGTGAGGTGTGAGCAAAGGCTCCACCACCTTTGACTCCCACCTTTGGGGCTCTGCAAGTGCTTGCCCTTTTGTTTGGGGAAGTGCTTCTTTCAGCTTCTGGGCCTGGGGGCTTATCTGAGGGAGCATGGTGGATAAAGATTGGCGCACCCAAGTACACAGGTAAGGGGACCACGAAGTGCAGTAGTGGAAAAGGGATAGAAAAAGTAAAAGAAAAGAATAAGAAATAGAAAAAGAAAAGGCAAAGGGGTTGTAATGGGGGGGGGGGGTGAAACAGAGCAAAGGAAGGCAACTGTTTCTGATAGCCCTCGGGGCCCTTCTAAAGCAAAAGGACAAGTGTTTGCAGCCCTGAGGGGGTTGGAGTCAAGGGTGGAGCCTTTGCTCACGCCTTGCCAGCTCCTAGCACCCCAGGGTCTGCAACGTTAAACATTTTACTGACAATAGGTTTGGGGGGGTCTATAATCATCTTCCTTATGCGCTTTAACTTTTAGCTTGATGTGATCTAACACAAAGGAAAAAAATTGAAGCAGAATAAGCAGTGTTTAAACATGGGAATGCTGGAGCTAGACGCTGATAATCTCCTGCCTCTCTTGGTTCTCAGAATGCTTAGCCTGGAGGCTCAGGAGTCAAAGCCAGCCTGGGAAGAAAAGTCCTCAAGAGTCCTTCTCCAATTACCAATGAAAACCTGGGGTGGGGGTGTGGCTTGAGTGGTAAAGCTCTAACCATGAACAAACAAGCTGAGCAAGAACCGCAGTCCCTGAGTTCAAGCCCCAGTAATTGCAAAAATAAAAGCATGGACATTAAAATCAGATTTGCTGTGTTCAAATCCTGATTCTACTATGCACTAGTTCTACAACCTTAAGCCTTATTTGTCTGTGCCTCTATTTCATTATCTCTAAGATGAGTATCTTAACAATAATGAACCTCACTACAGGGTGGACATAAACAATGTCAGAACACTCAACAAATGCTACTAATCATTTTTTGGGCTAACTCTTTCTCTAATATCCTACTTCCCATAATAGTCTACGGTATGATTTCTTTATCTTTCCAAGCATAAGGAAGTTTCCAACTCCGAAATTTTCTTTTTTTCTTCTTCTTCTTCTTATTTATTGTCAAAGTGATGTATAGAGAGGTTACAGTTTCATATGTTAGGCCTTGGGTACATTTCCTGTACTGTTTGTTACCTCCTCCCTCATTGCTCCCTCCCCTCTTCCTCTTTCCCTCTCCCCCCATGAGTTGTTCAGCTGGTTTACATCAAACAGTATTGCAAGCATTGCTTTTGTAGTTGTTTGTCTTTTTATCCTTTGTCTCTCAATTTTGATATTCCCTTTCACTTCCCTAGTTCTAATACCTGTTCCAATGTACTCAGATAAGATCCAGAGATAGTGCAGGTACAAGCACAGGAAGGGGATACAGGGTATCATCAACAATAGAAGCTACGGTTTCACATGGCATGTTGAAAGTAATTACAGCAATGATATAACAGTCGTTTCCGTAACATAGAGTTCATTTCACTTATCATCATCTTTTGTGTTTATAAGGGCATAGCTATTGGGCTTTTGTGATCCTCTGCTGTGACTAGCCTAAACCTGTGCTAATTATTCCCTAGGAGGGAGACCATAGAGTCCATGTTTCTTTGGGTCACTTCACTCCAAAATTTTCTCAGACCGTCACTTGACAGTATCTGTATATATTTTACCCATTAGTTTGCGATTGCAAACCACAAAAAGCTACTCTGAATTTAGTCATGATTCTGAACAATTGTGTATTTTCTCTACCATATTATCAATGGCATTCATGTAAAACGTAGCAGGGTACATAAGCAGAATTGCATTCCAAATGGAGTCCAGAAGTATTCTTACATACCTTATATATGAGCATGCACTGGGGGCACATAAAGCCCCCAGGGTTTCTCAGCCACCCATTGAAAACACTCGTTTTGCATCTCTTAGGCTTGCTTTCTTAAAAAGCTAACTCAGTGAAGAAAGTTGGAAGAGCTATGAAACAGTGCCACAAGATTCCCTAGCCTTCATCTGAAGATTTGTCAAAATCTTCAGTAGCTTAGGAAGAGTATTCACTTTTTCTTTTCTTTTAATATTAGATCCCTTGGCTTTGACAGCAAATTTACCAGAGAGAAAGGAAAGCACTTTATAAACTTGTTAGAAGAATTAAATGATCTACTACCATAAGGTACCTACCATGTAGCTTGGTCTTTCATCAGCCCTATTTGAATTATTATTTCCCATCCTCAACAAGTTTCAGACTAAGCTCTACTAATCACAAATGGGACAACCTTGAGCGAACAATGGCTCTGAATCTTGCTCTCCTCTGTAAATAAGCATGGCAGTGCTGGCCATTTTCCTATTTGTTCTAACATCCATTCCCACACTTCTCTACTCTTCATTGCTGAAGGATGACCATTGCAACTCTAAACCTAGATGCTCTTGCTAACTGGCCTACATGACACAGTGAAAAGCAAGTAAACAGGAAGCAAATTAGGGAATTCTCTCCATCTCTCTATCTTTGGTGGTAGCTCTGTGTCCTCTCTGATATGAACTCCCACCAAGTAGTCCTGAATGGCTTTTTTCTTCTCATTCTAGGGGTATTAGCAGATCCCACTATTGTTAATTTTGAAGTTTATATCTGATATTCTGACTGGTCTTTCAGCTTTTCTAACACTTGGTATTGTTTTTTGTTTAAATTTTAATAAACCTAATACACTATTGGCCCATCTTAAAACTAACACATAAGTCTGGTAAATGAATGAATGTGTAATAGAATCACTTTCTGCAGGCCAGATATGATCAGCCACTGTTGCTTATTCCTTTTCTCTTTATGAGTACCAGTCATGGGGCTTGAATTCAGGTCCTGGGTGCTCTCCTTAAGGGGTTTTTGCTTAAGACTAGAGCTCTACCACATGAGCTACAGCTCCACTTCCCGCTTTTTGGTGATTAATTGGAGATAAGAGTACCCTGGACTTTCTCACTTAGATGGCATCAAACCATGATCCTCAGATCTCAACTTCATGAGAAGCTAGGGGTACAGGTGTGAGCCACTGGAGCCTGACTACTTTTGCTTGTTCTTGATCAAAGATTAGTACCAGGAACAACCATACAACATACCATCAGTCTGCTCCAGAACCCAAAATTCTACTATAAGATTACTTTGTTTCTCTGAGTTTATTTTGAAAGGCTAATTCCCCTAGGAAAGACTATCATTATCAATGAGTTGTACCTTACCAGAGATTAGTTTTATGAACTGTTTCCAAAGACATGGATTTTTGAGAACAGGAGGATTAACCCTGATAGAAAGTGAGGTCCATAGCAAGCAAGGGGCCTATGCGGTGAAGCGCAGTCATCTCTTGACTGGCCACTGGTGTGGCTTGTCCTCATTCGAGGAGATCTCCATTTGAAGTCAGCTGAATAGGAAGCCGCATGATGAGTGTCTGAGCTCTGTGGAGTGAGGAGGAGGAGAGGGCTGGCCTAGGAGGAGGGACTGTTCTGGAGCACAGGATTGAGCAGAACTGGCTAGGCTTGAGATGGAGTGTGACCAGTGGCAGGGGTCAGAAGGACATGAACAGAAGGCATGGAGCAGTGACTGGGCAAGCGAAGGTCAGATGGACTAAGCTGAGAGAACTCATCACAGGAGGTCTGCCCAACTTGACATTTGTTCTCTGTCATTGGAAGAGGTGCTTTTGTTTGAAAACATTTTAATTGCTTCTGCTGGGGAAATATTATTATTATAGTCACAAATTTGGATTCCTAAAGACATTGTATATATAAAATTATCCGTTCATATATTATTTCTAAAAATTATGTTTCACGCTGTACTTAGAAAACTGAGCAGAAGCTCAAAATTTACCAATCCATTCTAATCTGATATTGATTTTCTATTATACTTTGAGTGAAGTCTCAAAAGTTTTCTTCTTTTTAAAAAATTGCATTTGTTATCTTTAAGTAGTTGTACAGAGGGTTGCCGTTTAACAAAGCAGTTTATTAATACAACGTCACCCCTTTTAACATTCTCACGCATCATTCCAACCCACCCCTTTCCTTACTCTGCTTTGTTTAAATTTCTTTATTGTTAAAGTGAAGGACAGAGGGGTTACAGTTTCATATGTAAGGCAGTGTGTACATTTCTTATCCAACTTGTTACCTCCTCCTTCATTTTCCCCCGCCTCCCCCCTCCCCATTTCCCTCCCTCCCATGAGTTGTACAGTTGGTGTACACCATATAGTTTTGTCAAATATTGCTGCTGCATTGGTTTGTCTTTTTATTCTTTAATTTTGTAGGATATACATTAAATTCTTGACTGTATTCTCTCTACCGCCCTTCTCCTCTTCATTCGTCTTCCCCTCTCCCTTTGCCAGTACCTTTATCCTGTTGCTTATTTTGCTGGGTCTTGACTTTGCCTTTCTAAGGAATTACACTATTTCAGTTCTCTCTTGAATCCATCACATTTCGTTACATTTGTAAACATTTGCATATTACCCAACATATTTACTTATAGGTTTATAGGCTAATTCTAGCTTCCATATATGAAGGAAAAAGTTTTTCATAATCAAGGTGAGGAAATTTCTTCCTGTTTTCCTCCTCAGGCACAAGGAAGATGGCAGAAGATAAACCAATAAAGGTAAAGGACAAAGGTAAAGTCCTTCCTTCTTATTCTCAATTTAATGATCATTTTCTAACCTGAGACAGTTTTACAACTTAAGCATCCCTCAACAATGTTCGCTCATAAATTCTCAAGTCCTAGCACAATATCTTGGATTTAGCTGTTTCTAGATTTTTCTTTTTTTAAGATGATGTTTAGGCCTGCCACACAAGCCTTGGATTTAGCATCAGACCAGCAGTTCAGCCAAATAAAGTTGTAATTTCTGCCCCCCGACCCCACAAAAGATGTTTAATAAACATGGAATAAATGATGGATACATGTATCCACATCAAATTTAAAACCACAAATGGTTCAGTGGAAGTTCCTTATTTCAATCTGCTCAATTTTTTTCATTGCTTAAAACTATGCTTTAGAAATCAGTTCTTTTAGGAGTTGTAGAAAGCTGCTTTAAATATCTGTCTCTGTCTCTCTGCTTCTCTAGAGTCTGTTTCTTTTTTTTTTAAGTTTTTATTATAAAACTGATGTACAGAGAGGTTACAGTTTCATACGTTAGGCATTGGATACATTTCTTGTACCGTTTGTTACCTTGTGAGTCTCTGTTTCTGTCTCTCTTTGTCTGTCCATCCTCCCCACCCCTTGGAGGAGATAATAAGGTAGATTAGGTGAATGAATGAATGATGAGGCATTACCTCATCAAGGACTCATGCTTCTCTAGATTCACATTAGAATCTTGTGCCAAATGTCTCTACAAATTCAGACTGATTTTTCTTCCTCACCAACATTTCCTCCATTCCTTCTAACACTATGTAAATTGACTACTGACTTAATTTTGATGAATCACTCACAAGTCATCACAAATACTACTTTCAACCTCACAGATACACTCATCTAATTTTTGTTTCAGGCTACACTAAACACCAAATTGCTTTGTGTTCCTGGAAGTGAGAGCATGTGTGCATGTACAAATGTGTACATCTATATATAAGCACATATTCATTATCATAAGTGACTGTAGGCAAAAATCATTCCAAGTATCTGGAGGTCTGGGACACTGTTCTCATTTCCATGAATACATATACTTTGTATATGTTTAAATACTCAGGTGTGCTCTTTGGGCCTTACATCTTCATTGTAGGATGCATGCTCACGAAGATCCCTGGCTAGGAATGATAAATAAAGGGCCTTATACATTATATTCAAGAAGCAATTTAGAAAAGTTAAGGAAATAAATGATGGATTTTCAGAAGATATGAGGGATTATTGGTACTGAGGCTTGAACTCAGGGCCTGGGAGCTGTTCCTGAATTTTGTGTACTCAAAGCTGGTGTTCTACAGCTCGAGCCATAGATCCACTTCCAGTTTTTTGCTAGTTAATTTGAGAGAAGAGTCTCATGGACTTTATTGCTCAGGCAAGCTTCAAATAGTAATCCTCAGATTTCAGCCTCCTGAGTAGCTAGGATTACAGGTTGGAGCACCCAGCTTTATTTCATTCTTTATAGGATTGCTTTGGGTGGTAAATCAAAAGGCAATCAGAGGAAATAGAGAACAAAAAAGGAAGAAGAAATATACTGATTTCCATACATCCTACACATAAATTGACATGTTGAATTGAAATCTCTTTGTAGAACTACGTAAATATAACAAGAACAAATACATTTATTTTCTACTAAACCTCAAAATTTACCAATCCATTCTAATCTGATATTGATTTTCCATTATACTTTGAGTGAAGTCTTAAACATCTCACACCTTGGATTCTAGTATCAAATACCAAACAGACCCCACATATCCATGTCTTTCTGTTGTATTTGTCCAAGAGTTTCAAGGCCGTGGAGAACTCTTGATATCTATTGTCTTTAACAACTTACTATCAAAGAGGAATATGATTGGTTTGTTTCCTCTATGGTTGAGTTAGAGCTCACTGTTACTTATGCTTCAGTGGGCCACTATTTTTGCAGGACCTTGTTGCTTTTTGCTTTTTGTTCTCTAACAGGCAGGACAGAACTGTATCATCAGCTCCTAAACTCCATCTCAGAGCCCAGGTGGTAGGAAGCCCGCCTCTTCCCAGCAAACCACATCATATCTGTCCCATCTACTTGACTTCTGGGCATCTCTTCTGTGATTCACTCCACCAGTCTTCCAACAGGCTCCAAGAGAAACAATCAGCTGCTGGATTTAAAACACCCGTTGGTCTGAAAAGCAATCACTTCATCTCTGCTTTGTCTACTGACAGTAAGCACTCACATTTTACCATTATAAATCACAATGGACTTAAGTGTTTGCTTGTTTGTGTGCCAGTTCTGGGGCTTGAACTGAAGACCTGGATTAGCCTTTTCACTCGAGACTAGCACTCTACCACTTGAGCCACAGTGCACTTCCAGTTTTTTCCTAGTTCATTGGAGATAAGACTCTCACAGATTTTCCTGCTGGGGCTGGATTTGAACTTCTATTCTCAGATCTCAGCCTCCTGAGTAGTTAGGATTATACACATAAAATATTTTTGTACTTGCTGTTGTTCATGGTAAATCAATAGTAGGTTTTTTTTTAATGTAAGGAAAAGCTCAGCTTAAAAGCTACATAGTGACTATGATTAAGTAAAAACTGAATATACAGAGTCCTCAATTTATAATAGTTTGGATTAAGATTTTTCATTTTATGAAAAATCATGATAATGTGAAAGTGAGATACTATATAGATACTATACTTTACCTTTTGAAATGTGATCTGTCTCCAAGATGGTCATACTCAGTACAATATTTTCTCACCCTACTAGACAGTAGCAGACAGCTGTAACTTCTAGTCAGCCACATAGTCACAAGCAATATTCTACAGCCTACTGCATTTCTGAACTATGGTGTCTGGCAGGTTAGGTATACTAAATGAAATTTTACACGTTTTTCACTTAGGGTGGGTTTATCGAGGATAACATGTTAACTGTAGTTAATTCTGTTTCCTAGCATTATAATTTCTCCCAATGCTTTTTACATTTTCCAAAATTTCTACAATGACCATCTGTGACCTTAAACATCATAGTTACCTTTGAAGAAAAGAGAAACTTGAAAGTTTAGTAAAAAAAAAAAAAAAAAAAAAGAATATTTTATGTCAACTTTTTTTTTTTTTTTTTTTTTTTTTTTTTTGCCAGTCCTGGGCCTTGGACTCAGGGTCTGAGCACTGTCCCTGGCTTCTTTTTGCTCAAGGCTAGCATTCTACCACTTGAGCCCCAGCACCACTTCTGGCCTTCTGGCCTTTTTCTATATATGTGGTGCTGGGGAACAGAACCCAGGGCTTCATGTATAGGAGGCAAGCACTCTTGCCACTAAGCCGTATTCCCAGCTCCATTTTTTTTTTCTCAAGGCTAGCACTCTGCCACTTGAACCACAGTGCCACTTCTGGTCATATTTCTATATGTGTGGGTGCTGGGGAATCAAACCCAGGGCTTCATGAATACAAGGCAAGCACTTTTGCCACTAAGCCATACTCCCAGCCCCTACGTCAACTTTTCATTCATTTTGCATGGTTTCTAAAACAAAGCTTATAAGTACTATTTTAATATGTAAATAATACATAGTTTGTTCCTATTAGAAGCATCACCCCCACACACCCTAATTCGTGGATATGGGCCAATATAGTCTCTAAGAAGACAGCCTCACCATCCAAAGGCCTGGCACAGGGAAAGGAGGAGAGAAGCTCTATGGGAAAACAGAATAAACAGGAAAACAGACTTGAAATAGAAGTGGTAAGAGAAAAATGCGGGAGGAGGTAACCAGTTTGACAAGAAATGTACTCACTACCTTACGTAGGTAACTATAACCCCTCTGTACATCACCTTGATAATAAAAATTAAAATAAAAAGAAGTGGTAAACTAGTCATTGTAAACACAAAAGTATGCCAAGTGAGCAAATGTAATTATAATATTCACCGTATATATATATGAAAAGGGAATTAGGAAAATTGAAGGAATGGGTGAGGTTGAGAGAGATGGACGAGAATGACAAAAAGGGTGACATTGATCAAGATGCATTGTAACCACAAAATGACATGTTGCATTGAGACTTCTGGATACAACTACTTACAGATTAAATAAATAAATAAATAAATAAATAAAAGCAGGCCAAATGAGAATTGATGAACTAATAGGAAAATAAAATCAAAATATCCAATAAATCCTTAAAATAAATTCCTAGTTCCCTTAAGAGAGACTCTTGATTTCCTTAAATCTAAAGAAATAAATTTGTTGCTGAATGCCATGGCTCATATCCTAACCTTAGCTACTAAGGTGGCTGAGATCTGAAGATCAAAATTAGAAGCCATTCTGGGCAGGAAAGTACATAAGACTCTTACCACCAAGTAACTACCAAAAGACCAAAAGTGAAGCTGTGGCTCAAGTGATAGAGTACTAACTTTGAGCACAAAAGCTAAGGGACAGTGCCTAGGCCCTGAGTTCAAGTCCAAGGACCAGGATAAAAAAACTAAGATAATTACCAGATTGTTTTTCCTTTTTCCAAAAACAAAACCAGATTTTTAAATCTCACAGCATTGCATAAAAACACTACTTGGAATGTTCCTGTCAGTATTCAGAATGACCTTATGAAAAAGCCTTTACTGTGGCAACAAAGAAAGACTGTAAAAAACCTGGGTGTCACTGCAACACAGGTGTACTACATACAGGCTGCACCGCCTCGGCCACGGACGGCACCACCCACCTCCCTTCTCTATCTCTAAAGTGGGGATTACAAAAAGGTGCCGGGATGGGTTCTACTAGCTCATTTCCAAAAACTTAGCTACTCAGGAGGCTGAGTTCTGCTGAGGATGGTTCAAAGTCAGCCCAGGGAAAAAAATGTGTGAGACTCATCTCTAATTAACCACCAAAAAAGCCAGAAGTGGAGCTCTGGCTCAATTGGTAGAGTGCCAGCCTTGAGCAAAACACTGAAGGGACAGTGCCCCAGCCCTAAATTCGTTTCAGTACTGGCACACACACACACACACACACACACACACACACACAGACACACACACACACACACAGAAGTGTGATGTTACTTGTGCCATGTCAAAAATGTAGCATTTTGAGCAGAATGCCAGTTGCTCATGCCTGTAATCCTATTTAGTGAGGAGGGTGAGATCTGCGGATTGAATTTCAAAGCCAGCTCAGTCAGAAAAGTCCATGAGATCCTTATCTCCAACCATTAAAAAGCCAGAAGCAAAGCTGTAGCACTAGTGGTAGAGGACTATGAGGGAATGAAGAATGAAGTGCTTTGCTTTTTTTTTTTTTTTTTTTTTTTTTGCCAGTCCTAGGGCTTGAACTCAGGGTCTAAGCACTGTCCCTGGCTTTTTTGCTCAAGGCTAGCACTCTGCCACTTAAGCCACAGCTCCACTTCTGGCCATTTTCTATATATGTGGTGCTGAGGAATCAAACCCAGGGCATCATGTATACGAGGCAGGTACTCTACTGCTAGGCCATATTCCCAGCCCTGGGAATGAAGTGCTAAAAGCAAAAACTTTTAGATTTACAAGACTGAAGTTCATTTACTGCAAGTGAAGCTCTTTGAATATGTCCTTGCATTGATATAATGAATGGATGGTACCCACCTCACAGGAAGGAGAAATGAGGAAAGAAATAACTGGAGAACATGTGTGAAGTATTTTGCACAGTCCAAGTATGTTCTTAGGGCTCAGTCAACACTTGGCGGTATTATTAAAAAGAAAATATATTTTCATATTCCAAAAAGCACCCCTATTTTTGTCAAGATGTTCGAGGGAAAGAAGTGAGTCAGGAGATATGTTTTCTATTTTAGGCTTGAGAACCATAGTCACAGGAACTGGTAATTTATCCAACAGTTTGTGAGTTGATTACAAAATTGAGAAAGTTATATTTTTGCTTACCTGCTTGAACACACAGGCTACATCTTTTTTCTCCTAAGAATGAACTGCATAAACCCTAATTTTTCAATCATGAAGGCCTTCTTTTACTGAGCAAAAAGTACAGAATATGTTCCAACCCCCTTTTTGTTATGTTACTTTTTTCCTTAAAGTTTATCTGCACATGTTACATTGTCAACAGCCAAGTCTAATCTATAGATACAGACCAAACATTGTGTTAGAAGCTACACAATTTTCCCATAGATACCTGCAGCTGCCAGGAAAGAGGAAAACCTTGAATCAGCAAAACAGCTCCTTAAAAAGTCTCTTATCAGGCTGGGCACTGGTGGCTCAGGCATGTAATCCTAGCTACTCAGGAGGCTGAGATCTGAGGATCGCAGTTCAAAGCCAGCCCTATCAGGAAAGTCCATGATACTCTTATCTCCAATTAACCACCAGAAAACCAGAAGTGGTGTTGAGGCTCAAAGTGGTAGAGCAGTAGCCTTGAGTAAAAAAGCTCAGGGAAAGCACTCAGGTCCTGAGTTCCAGCCCCACAACTGACAAAAAAACCCACAAAAGTCTCTTACCCATAACTTATCATTCTATCTCTTTTTCTTGGGCTGTGCATATTAAAATAGTGGCAGAAAAGTGGTTCACACCTGTAATCCTAGCTACTCAGGAGGCTGAGGTTTGAGGATTGTAGTTTGAAGCCAGCCAAGACAGGAAAGCCAGTGAGACTTTTTTTTGTTTTTTTAATCTCCAATAAACCAGCAAAAAGCTGGAAATGGAGCTGTGGCTCAAGTGGTAGACTATTAATCATGAAGTAACTTGCTAAAGGACAACATCTAGGCCCTGAATTCAATCTATAGTATTGGCACCCCCGCACATGAGTGCATCCATACGCGCACAGACAGACAGACAGACACACACACACACACACACACACACCCCAGAGAAATAATCGATTATCTGGATTTCCTTGCTATTAACATGCTTAGAAATTGTTTCCCTGGGGTCTGATGAGATGTTCTTTGCAGGTTAAATAATATGAATTTAATTATAACACAACTATTAAGCTGAATTTCAAGGTAATCAATAATATTTTTACTGTCCTTTTCTTTCTCATACCTGTTTCAGACTAAGGACAATTGTTTTGTTTAGTACTTTTAAAACTTTTCCTTCTCGGGGCTGGGAGTATGGCCTAGTGGCAAGAGTGCTTGCCTCCTACACATGAAGCTCTAGGTTCGATTCCTCAGCACCACGTATTTGGAAAACAGCCAGAGGGGACGCTGTGGCTCAAGTGGCAGAGTGTTAGCCTTGAGCAAGAAGAGCCAGGGACAGTGCTCGGCCCTGAGTCCAAGGCCCAGGACTGGCCAAAAAAAAAACAAAAACAAAAAAAAAAACTTTTCCTTCTCCAAACGCTTTAATTTTGGTAGTAAAGCTCATTCAAAAACCATAATAGAAATATTAAGGCCACTAGGAAAGTTTCACCAAAGGCTATGAAATTCAAATTTTGCTTTAATTAGACTTTTTTTTGTTCTAAAAGTTTGATTCTCTTCTGTAAAATGATAAAGATTCTGCTCCCAAATCAGTTCTGTTTGCAACTTTACCCTTTCTAGTACACGCTGCTGCCTCCTCTCATCCAACTGAGTTGTATTGCTTCACTAGAAATGTGTTCACACAAACAAGACAATACTCACAGACTAGAATGACAACAACAGCAAAAATAAAATAATCATTGAGAAGTCAGCACTTAACACCACTCTTCTTCTCTAGGAACCATTGGCCTCAGGCAGAATGTGCATTTATCATTTTATATTTGCCTATAGTGACACCTGCTGGAAAATACAGTGGAGGTTTTACAATAAAATCAAATTTAAATCTTTAAAAAAATCAATCTTTAGGAAATACCAGCCATAAGTTGTCATTGTTGTTATTGTTATTGACTGAAAGCCCTTTGCTTAAACAATTTAATTTCTGGGTTCGCTTTTGAATTTTCTTTTTCATTTTGTGTAGAAACCAAAGCCAAGCTTCAATTCCACCTTATGAAATAGTTGTTTTACTGGTATGAAAGGGTTAGAGTTTATGCTTACACGATGCAAACTAGCTTTATGTGCAAGCATATATAAGCACTTTCATTGCATTATTTTGACTCCTTCTAAAAAAAGTGCTTTGAAAGTTACATAACTGTAGTGAATTTTAAAGTGAATTTTAAAGTCTTGCTTAAGATTAAATGTCAGGACATTTACTAATGGCTAAAATACTTAATAGCTAGCACTTTCTTCAGCAGCATTAATGCCCAAAGCCATCCTGTGTTCGAGCTTTTCAGCCTGTGCATAAAACCTGTACGGGATACCAGGGGCCTTGTGCATGAATGAACCTCATGGACAAATTACATCCATCTGTCATTCCTTCAGCATAAAGACCACGTCTTTATAAACGAGTAAATCTGCTGGTGATTGGTGGAGATGGTGGCCAACTACTTTCATATTTATATTTGAGGAATGCTTTGCTAGCAGGTATGATCTAATGTCAGTCTTGTAAGAAACACTTGTTATGATTATGGCATCCATACCTTATCTCTGTCCATTGTACCCTTAGGTGGTATCCTGGTCTAAGTGTTTGTTTTCCTCCATAATTTATATGTTGAGACCTACTCATCAATTCATTGGTATGAAGGGATGGGGTCTCTGGTAGGTAATTAGGTCATCCTTGTAAGCCAAGCCCTAAGGAGCTCATGTTTCCTTCCGTCATGTGAGGACACAGAGGAAGCTGCATCTTTGAACCAGGAAATAAGGCCTCAGCAGACCTTGAGTTTCCTGGCATCCTGGTCTTGGACATCGCAGACTCCAGAACCGTGAGGAAGAAATATCTGCTCTTTATAAGCCATAACACGGGGCACACACCTGTACTCCCAGAGACTCAGAGGTATGGGGATTTCAGTCTAAGTCACAGAACATTCACTTAGCAAGCATGAGGCCCTGAGTTCAATCCCTAGTACTGCTGGGTAATAGTAATAATATAGTTTAAAGCCTTTAAGTGTTTGGTTTTGTTGTCATTGTTTTTTTGGCAGTACTGAAGCTTAAATTCAGGGTCTTTCACTTGCTAGGCAAGTACTACACTACTTGAGCCACACCTCTAGCTTAATTTTTCTGGTAGGATCTATGCATTTTGCCTAGGGTCAGTCTTAGACCATGTTGTTCCTACCTCCATCTCCTGAGAAGTTGGAATTTGGGGACAGGAATCATTATGCTCAACTTATTTCGTTGAGATAAAGTCTAGCTAACTTTTTTGGGCATTCCTTTAAATGCAAACTTTCCATACCCACCTTTCAAGTAGCTAGTCACCATGCCTGATCATGTAAGTTGTATCTAAGGACCTTCAATGTTGTTCAATATTTCTTTCTTGGTTTCTGGATTTCCACTTTCTAGGCAGTAGGTTTTTCTGGCTTTTAAATTCACTACTCACCCTGATTAATTCTACAATGCAGGAAAAAAAGAAGCTGGGATATGACACAGGAAATGAAAAGCCTCCATCCCAAGAATCACAAGTGATAGATATTTACAGAGATCTGAAACTTCTTACTACACAACAGAAAAAATTCAAAAACTTATTCTAAAAGCAATTAAGGTGTAACTCTCACAATTCTGATGTGACATACAGATTTACATTTATCTTTTCTCTTACAACTCATATGCTAGTTAACCAAATAAGAAGTCAATTTTATACTCAATTTCTTAGCATATTAAAAACTTAAATTGTTAGATATTTTTAAGGGAATGCTCACCAACACCTTAAGAGGTTAATCATCAAATAATATCTCTATGGATGGGGGAGAGCAGAGGGCTCTAGATTTTTTTGTCTGAGATTATTTTAATTTTAGGTTCTCGTTATTATGACAGTCAAATTAAAATCACATAAAGGTGTTCTGAGTGACATCTTAAAGATAAGAACTGTCATGTCATTTTAGTGACGGTGTTTCTTTCTAGAAATTTAGTGTTATAGTCTGACTGAAAAGGAGAAGAAATTAAGAACAAAAGTAGACCAAATGTGTGCATGATGAATTTGTATCATAGGAAGGATGTGTCACGTAATGGTGTGCTATATTCTAAACAAAGATTTTTCAGTAGTTCTAATATATAAAAGTAGTGGGAAAACTGAGTCATTCCACACTGGTGTGCATATCTGAAGTCTTTATTTTGTAAGCCTGTCTTTTGAAAAATTTTGGTTGAGCTGCAAATCAAAACTTGGCTCTCCACAAAGTTGGCAGTTTGATCTAGGCTGGCCATTTGAAGGACCTAGTAACTACTTTTAAAAAGGACATATAATCAGAACAGGCAATTGGAGACCTTTTTGGCAGTGGTGATGGTTATGGGGTATAGATACTAGGAGGGACCAAATGCTCCTATTTTCCTGAGTTGATCTTAATGTGTCAAGATAATACTGGCTTGGAGCTGCCCATGTGTCAGCTTCGCCATTAGATTGACAGAAATGAAGAAGTTCTTCTGAGAATGAAGATAACATCAGAGAACCCAGGGGCAGACATGTAGGCCAATCTCACATAATTGTCCTTCCAATTCTTAAATACTATTTTCAACGTCCTGCAACTATATCTTGAGAAAACACTGAATTTTTGATGTTGTTATTATGCTTGTAATCTTGTTTGAACTAGTTTTTGTTGTGTTCTGGCCTCTGTAACCGAAAGAGTTATTGACCAAATGCACCTGGCACACAAATAACATATTACATACCAATATAAAAAGCTCACAGTATAGAAGGAAGCTCCATTCCATTGCAGAAAAAGAATCGTGCATTCTATTAAACAAATGATATAGAGATTATATTAGGCTTATATTAAGTATGTAGCCTAGTTGTACTTTGCTTTTGCTTTATGGTTTTATAAAAACTAAAAATATAATGAATTTACGTATGCTTTATATTTTCTCATATCTGAGGAATATAATCATAAAAATGAGTTGTCTATATTCCATCTTTGAAGGAAGTCTGTCCTACAATTAGAAGCTTTTCAATACTTCTATGTTGAATTATACTGCTAATGGAAATGTAAACTGGTACATTCTGATATCGGTGAATTTCATTATGCCTTTAACATTTAGATTCTATCTCAAACCTGTTTCTTGGAACCTACTTCATAGTTTATTAGTCATTATTGGAGATTTCTAGGATTGTGTGAAAGTTGGTAAGAAAAAGAATTAGTCAGGCATAATGGTAAATGCTCATAATCCTGACACTCAGAAGGCTGACAGGAGGATGGTATATTCAAAGCTAGTCCGGGATACATAGAAAGTTCAAATTCAGCTTGGGCTACATAGAAACCAAACATCATATGAACTACTTCAAGATAACACAAAGTTAACATTAAAGAAAATTACTTATGGGAAGAATACTAAGAAAAAAAGAATAATATCATAGAATTTCATAACTCTAAATGAAGGATTGATTTAGTCACTAGACAAAATGTTAATGAAAGATAAAGCCATCATTTGAAACACACTACTTAAAGCAGAAGTTAGACAACAGAATTTTATGTGATTCATGATGTAAAATAACAGAAACTACGATTTCTTTTTCTTCAAAAACAAATTGAACCTGACTTTACTGGAACCTCTAACTCTAGACATAGTTTATACAATATGGCAGCTCTCACCTAGGAAAAAAGTGACACTAGTGCTGATGACAACAGACTGTGGCTTCTTTGTTGTTTTTTTTTTTCTTGTTTTTGGGGAATGGTTTGAATACTTTTATTATCTTTAAGTAGTTGCCATTCACCAAAGCAGTTTATGAATATAATGCCTCTTGATCCATGTCACTTCTTTCAACATTCTCACCCATCCCACTCAACCTAATCCTTCCCTGGCTAAACCTAGTTTTAGGTTATACATTGAAGTTTTTGAAATTTAACAAAGCAGTTTATGTGTACAATGTATCTTGATCTGTATCATCATTTCAACATCTTCACCTTGCTTCAACCCACTCCTTTCCTTGTTTCTCAATTCTGTGGTATGTAGAATGAATTCTTGCCTGCACTCTGTTTTCCCTTCATTCTTCTACCCCTCCCCTGCTTGCCCCACCCACCCCTCTCACCAGTACTCATTTCCTAATACTTATTTTTTATGTTATTATTAATTAATTAATTAATTAATTTTTTTGGCCAATCCTGGGCCTTGGTCTCATGGCCTGAGCACTCACTGTACCTAGTTTCTTTTTGCTCAAGGCTAGCACTCTGCCACTTGAGCCACAGCACCACTTCCGGCTGTTTTCTAAATACGTGGTCTCGGGAATCGAACCCAGGGCTTCATGTATACGAGGCAAGCACACTTCCCACTAGCCCCAGCCCCCCTAGTACTTATTTTATTGGGCTTTGACTTTTAAAGAATTATACTATGTGCACTCTACTTCAGTTAATTCATTTGTAACCCTTTGCTTACTACCCAGTGTGTTTACTTAGAGGTTAATAGGTATATAGTCTAGCTACCACAATGAGGGAAAACAGGTAACCTATGTTTCTCTAAGGTCTGTCTTACTTCGCTTAATATAATTTTTTCCCAAATCCCACCATTTCCTTACAAATGTTACAATAAAAACTACAACTTGTGTAGGAACTGTGTTGGACTGACAGGAACAGTATCTCAGAAGCCTTCACTGGAAATCCTTCCCTCCCATATTGAAAGCAAACACAGATATTATTCTAAAGTCGTCTCTAGACCTCCATCTACTAGTTTGGAGTACTCAGAGGCTGAAGGAATGTGTGTGTGTGTATGTGCGCGCGTGCATGTGTGTGTGTGTGTGTGTGTGTGTGTGTGTGAGAGAGAGAGAGAGAGAGAGAGAGAGAGATCCAGACAGAGAGCAAATGATAGTTCTGCTTTAGGTTTATGTCCCTTGAGTTTAACAACTGTGCTAGCTTTTATTCCTAAACTTCCTCAGCCAGAGTTGAGTAGAGGATCACACCCATCATCTGGAAGTACTGCAGATGACTGAACTACTGTGTGTCACCCCTCCACCACAGCCTCACCACTGCCTCGTCTTAAATAACCTCTGAGAAATCCCCAACTGAAAGAAAAGGAGACTGAAACCTCCAACCAAACATTTATCCCAACATGCATAAGTCCCAGTGCAAAAACACAAATTTCATGAGAAGGCAAGGCAATATGTTTCATTCTATGCGAAATGACTTTGAAAAAGAAATTTCAAATAACAAATTTAAACTAAAATGAAACAAGACCAAGAATGATCAATGAAGTTAAAGAAGAGATACTGAAGCAGCCGAATGAATTTAAGGAAGATACAAATAAACAACTGAACTCAGAGAGAATTCAAACAGTTAAGTAAAATAAAAATAATCTAGGATATAAAAGAAATATTCAATAAAAATATTAACTCTTGAAAATAATTAGAGTCAGTGGCTCACCTGTAGTCCTAGCTACTTAGGAGGCTAAGGCCTGGGAGATGATAGTTTGAAATCAGCCATGGAATAAAATTCCATCTTCAATTAATCAGCAAAGAGCTGAGCTGGAGGCATGGCTCAAGTAGTTTAGCACCAACTAAACAAGCCAAATGATGTGAGGCTCTTGAGTTTAAGCTTCAGTACAGGAAAACGGAAAGAAGGAAAGATAGAAGGAAAGAAGCAAAGAAAAAAAGAAAGGAAAGAGAAATCTTGAAAAAATAAAATCTGTGACATGAAGAATCCAATAACCCAACTTAAAAAAATGTTTTTAAACCCTCAGTTGAAGGACTAGCTAATAGATCTAAACAAGTTTAAAAATAGGGTACCAGAAAATTGGAGACACAGTGAGGAATTAGGTCAATCAAGGACATTAAAAACCACTAAGAAAATATGAACTGAATATTTTAGACCTCTAGAAAACCATTAAAAGACCAAGTGTGTGATTCATATGTAAAGAAGATATAACCTAAAGGCATAGATAACCTATTTAATAAAATAACAATAGAAAACCTTAGTCTTGAGAAATAAAGAATCATCCCAATACAGGAGACTTTTGGACATCAAACAGGCATAATCAGAAAAAGAAACACCCCAGACATAGTATACTCAGAGCACTCAGTGTACAGAACAAAGAAATAATATTGAAAGCTGTAAAAGAGAAGTGATGTCTCATACAAAGGCAAACCCATTAGAATAAGAGCAGATTTCTTAATACAAACTCCAAAAGCAAGAATGGCACGGAAGGACATAATACAGTCCTCAAATAAAATCATCTGTCAACATAAATCGGTGCAACCAGCCAAGCTATCCTTCATAAATGAAAGAGAAATAAAAACCTTTGATGGTAAGCAAAAGCTAAAGGAATTCATGACCATTACACCAGCTTTGCAGAAGATACTTAAATGAATCATCCACACAGAAAAGGGAACACACAAATACATGAAAATACATGAAAGAATAAGCTCACGATATATAAAGTGACACTTTCCCTCTATTTCTATTTTTAGTTTAAAATATATTTTTCAGATATATAGTTACTCCTGTCTGCTTTTTTTTCTTATTTATTGTCAAAGTGATGTACAGAGAGGTTACAGTTTCATACTTTAGGCCTTGGGTACATTTCTTGTACTGTTTGTTACCTCCTCCCTCATCCTGTCTGCTTTTGAGGTCCATTTGCTTAGAAAATCTTTTCCATTCTTTTGCCAAAAGCCTATATTTGTCTTTATCAATGGGATATGATTTTTGTAGGCAAAAAAAATGTTCAGGTATTGCTTTTAGTCCAAGATGACATCCTATTTTTTTGATCATAGAATTCAAAACATTAACATGCAGTGTTAGATACATACATTATATATATTCTACGATTTTGTGTTGTATGATGGTTACTCTTTTCTATACTTTCTTTTGTACTCAATTGATCTACTGGGACACATAAAAAATTCAGAAGAGATAATTATATACCCATGTTTATTGAAGCTCTGTTCAAAATACAGAATTAATAAGGACACCTAAAACACTGGTTAATAGATAAGAAAATAAGGTACAGATATACCTTTCTCAACCACAAAGAAAAATTAAATTGGGTCATTTGAAGAAATATGTATGAAAGTGAGGATCATGATATTGGTCAAAATAAGACAAGTTCAGAAATCCAAATATCACATATTTTCACTCATTTGTGTATTGTAGACTTCAAAGATATACATATACATAGATAACAAGCATACAAACATCACAATTGTAACTCTATAACTATTTGTGGAGGATTAGGGAGAAGGAGTGAGGCAAAGCGAGTTATATATAATTAGCAGTATTGAAATATCGCGAGTTTCTATATGAAGTGCCAAACAAAGAGAGGGGAGAGGAAGTGGAGAAGCAGAGGACAATCGGCATGCATGTATGAAATACTACAGTGATAAAAATCGTTGGAAATATTTTTTAAAAATAGGGAAAATGGTGAAGAAGATAAGTTTGGTTGGAGTACATAGTATGGACATATAAAATATCACATAGAAACTCCTCTGTACAACTTATATATGCTAATAAAACATTTTGAGATATATATTTTGAAACCACTAGGAAACTGTGATTACCAACTATGGATTAGATAATAAAATTTCTATTAAGAGTCTAGTAAAAAATAACAATCATATAATAATAACAAGGGTCCATACATTATTTAACTTTCAGATTATGCATTAAAGCTTTCTGATAGATTCCACTTTAGGTAGTATTCTATTCAGTAAACATTTTTATGGAAATTAGGTAACCATTTAGCAATAATAGTGAAACTAAAAGAAATGATTTCTCAGTTCCATGTATGGTGTCATTATCTTCTTTTTTATTTTTTTAAATAATAATTACTTATTTATTGTCAAATGATGTACAGAGGCATTACACTTTCATACGTTAGGCCATGGGTACATTTCTTGTGCTATTTGTTACCTCCTCCCTCATTCCCCCTCCTCCCCTTTCCCTCTCCCCCCATGAGTTGTTCAGTTGGTTTACACCAAATGGTTGCAAGTATTGCTTTTGGAGTGGTTTGTCTTTTTATCCTTTGTCTCTCGATTTTGATGGTGTCATTATCTTCTAATTTTCCCAAGCAAATTTCAGTTTCTATATTTTTAAATCCATTTAGGTTTCTATGATTATTCATCTGTTATGTTTATCCTACCTCCCTTACCATCTTTAGAACAAAGCATTGATTTGGAGGGTCAGAAACCCCTTGATTCAAGCCCAAACCCATTGTAATTTTCCATAAAATTTTCTCTGATTCTATACTTGGCAACTGTGAATAGCAATGCAATGAAGGTAGTGTGTAGGTACACTTTTTATATCGTTTTCTATATTCTTTCAGGTAAATGCCTGAGAACGATATTGCTGGATCTTAGGATAGTTCTATATCTAATTGTTTGAGGACCCTACATACTAGTTCCCATAGTGGTTCTACCAATCTACATTCCCACTAGCAGTGTATTTGGGTTTCATTTCCCCTGAATCCTCATCAGCTTTTGTTGTTGTTCATATTCTTGATACTACCCATTCTGACTAGACTGAGTGGAATCTGTTTTTCATTGTCTATGGCTAGAGATGTTGCATATTTTTTATATTTGCTGGCCATTTGTACTTCTTTCAGGAAGTGTTTATTCGGGGCTCACAGCAATTACACACAAACAAACTGAATAAAGGAGGGTATATTTAGAGAAGGAACCCAAAGGTATAACTCCTCTGAACAACTAATGTGCTGTTTATCAAAATGAAAAAGTGGAAGTACAAACATGTTTTAGGAGGCTGGCAAAGGGGGCATGGGAATAGAGGGAGGAAGGGTGAGCAAATGTAGTCATTGTGTTCAATGTACATTATGTAAAACAGTGAACTATGTAACTTGAGAGTAGGGATGGGAGGGAGAAAATGAGCAAGAACAAAAGAAGAGGTGATGTTGACCAAGAAGCATTGTACTCATGTACAATGACATGACTTGAAATTGTAACCCTTTGGTATACTTACTCAGTAATAATAATAATCATAATAGTGATAGTTGTAGAAAGAAGTTTTTGTTCAGTCACAATAGCAAAGGCCCAGGGGCCCTAAAACCTAATGAATAGACAAAATTGGTAGATATATACAATGTAATTTTATTCATCTGTCAAGAAGAACAAAATTATGTCATTTGCACAGAAATGGACAGATCTAGAAAAAAGTCATATTAGTGAAGAAAGCTAGGTACATAAAAACAAAGGATAAAAGCTAATGGGTGACCATGAAGTGGTCTAAATACTGGTGGCCTACTGAGCTCTTTTTCTTTAATTCTTTCCATTAGAAAAATATGAAAGAAAGCAAACTTCATTAATATTGAGTAACTGAGTAAGAGAAGATAATTTAATGCAGCTTATTATTGTTGTATTATTGTTGTACAGAGAGGTTATAGCTACGTAAGTCAGGTAACGAATACATTTCTTTTTGAACAGAGTCACCCTTTCCCTCTCTCTTTCCCAGTTTTTCCCTCTCATCCGCACACACAGTTGTCATTTTCAACATAGTGTCTAGTGAGTACCACCAGTGAATTTGTTCACCCTTTGTCCCACCATTTCTATAGATAAGTAAACAAACAAGACAAAATGAAAAACAAAAACAGCAACAAAGAAAAAAAAAACCTCGTTTCCATTTCCTGAGTTCATTTGGATAAATATTATTTTATATGACCCAATGGATATAGGTATTGTACCTTTGTGTTCCTCTGATAAGAATATCCTCCTTTGGTCTGATTGTGTGTGACTGCCTAGAGACCTGAATAACTTATCATGTCCCAAAGTATTTTTTTCAACCATACAGTATGTTTACTGGTAGATTTATTGGCACATTCTAGCTGTCACAAATGAGGGAAACCATGCAACCTATGTTTCTTTGGGTCTGGCTTACTTCATTTAATGATATAATTTTTGCCAAGTCTTTCCATTTCATTATGAATGGTACAATATCATTCTTTCTGATGGAAGCATAGAATTCAATTGTGTATATACCACATTTTCTGGATCCATTCATCCATTGAGTGGCCTTGTTTGTGGTCTGTTGGATAAATGTCCAGGAGTGGAATTGCTGGGTCATTGGAAAGCTCTATATTTAGTCTTTTGATGAGCCTCCATACTGCTTTCCAAAGTGGTTAAACAAGTTTACATTCCTACCAATAGTGTAATAAAGTTCCCTTTTGGTCACATCCCCACCAACATTTGTTATTAGTCTTCTAACTGGGGTGAGGGAGACTATATTTTGATTTTTTTTAAAGCCCTGAGATAGTGATTTGAAACCTGAATTTCCATTCTTCCCTTGTTTTGCATGTTTAATGTCAGTCTCAGATGTTTAATTTTTCCTCATATTCATTTAATTATAGCTACGATGGCAGAATGGCTCATGTAATTGTAGTTTTCTGGTTTTTTAAAGTTGAATGTACAATTACTATGCATTCAAATTTCTATTTAACATGTAATAAATCCCAACTGAAATGATAATAAGAAAAATACATGGCCACTCCCTGACTTATATTCCCTTCCGGCCAATTGAAAATGCCTAAATAAGGGATTTAAGTGTGTAACATTGAACAACTCTGGAGATTTCACATGATCGTTTTTAAATTGATAACCTCTAATTATTGTAAGATATATCAGTGCTTATATGAAATACTCCATGTTTTCATTTCATATTTCACAAATATCTTAAAATAACTGTGTATATAATATAAAAGTAGTAAAGATTTCTTGAATTCAGAAAAATCCTAAACCAAGTCCTTCAGGTTTTCTCACCTACAAAATGAGGAACATAATGAGAAACATGATGAAATATTTTTGTAGGTGTTTATCTACTGAAATGTACATAGCACTTGTGGCACAAATTCAACAAAATACTCTAATAATTATTATAACTGTCCAGTCATAGAAGAATAGAAGACTTTTTCTATAATTCGCAATTACATTCTAGTATTGCTGAACTGTTCAATCATGTGCATACTGTCATTGAACTGCAAAGAGATGGAAGCAGTAGGTCATTGAACTCCTCCCACCCACGCATGAATGGTCTTATTCCAACTCAGCCATTGATGCAACTTGGGCACAAAAAGAAAATGAAATGTCTCTATACTTTAGACCCCATCCCATTATAGAATATTAAATAAATGAACTGAAAACTATATTACTGCTTTATTAACTGTAGAGGAATCTAAAGTGCACTGCACCTATCTAATGTGCATTATAAGGAAAATATTCTTTTATAAAATTCAAAAAAGAAGTGTGGTTACATAACATCACTATGTGAGAATGTGGAGGGAAATGAAGAATAATTCAGGTCCCACATGAGAATGAACTTTAGTAATAAAAGTGAATTTAACTACCAACAGAAGCCTTACTTACTTTGGGAGATTAAAATTCTGAATAAAAATTTAACTTTCTCAGAGAGACATTTAAGAATAAGGCTATTCATAGCATTATAATTTGGAGTTACTGTGGATGAAGCAACCATTGCACCAAGGAAATTTTTCCGGCCGTAAGTAAGGCATTTTGGAAAAAGTGAAGTCCTTGCCCACACTTTATTATTCCATACAGTGGGGCTTTACGGTTTAATCTAGAAAATAATCTTCTGAGAATCAAGATGAAGCAACTATCTTTAGTCTGGAAACCACTGTCTTCATTTCTTTTCATGTCATTCTAATGATCAAAACTCTGTGGTGATTTCATCTCACTCTAGTCAGAATGGCTGCCATCAAGGAAATGTAGACACATGCTGGTGAGGTGTGGAAGGAGGCAGCAGGAGAGATCCATACACAACATATATGGTAGGAATGTGAAATCGTGCAGTCACTATGGGACTCCTCAAAACATGGAAACATTAGCCAGGTGCCAGTAGCTCAGCCTTTGAGCTCCTCACAAGGCTGAGAACTGAAGATCCCAGTATGAAGCCAGCCTGGGCAAGAAAGTCCACAAGACTCTTATCTCCAATTAATCACCAAAAGAGCTGCAAGTAGAGCTGTGGCTCAAGTGGTAGCATACCAGGCTTAAGCACAAACTCTCAGACAGCACCCAGCCCCCCACCTCCATGGTAAAAATAGAACTACCATATAATCTTCCTATGCCACTCTTTTTTTTTTTTTTTTTTTGGCCAGTCCAGTCCTAGGCCGTGAACTCAGGGCCTGAGCACTGTCCCTGGCTTCTTTTTTTTGGCCAGTCCTGGGCCTTGGACTCAGGGCCTGAGCACTGTCCCTGGCTTCTTCCCATTCAAGGCTAGCACTCTGCCACTTGAGCCACAGCACCGCTTCTGGCCGTTTTCTGTATATGTGGTGCTGGGGAATCGAACCTAGGGCCTCGTGTATCCGAGGCAGGCACTCTTGCCACTAGGCTATATCCCCAGCCCCCCTATGCCACTCTTAAGTATATTCCTTCAGGATTCCTTCAGGATAAGTATATTCAGCACATAACAGAGACACCTGCAAGCCATGTTGACTGCACCACTATTCACAATAGACCAGTTACAGACAAAATCAGCTAAGATAACCATAAACCGATGAAGAAATTGTATCTATACACAATGGAGTTTTATTCAACCGTTAAAGAACAATGAATAATGTCATTTGTCCCAAACTGGGTGTAATTGGAGATCAACATGTTAAGCAAACTAAGCCACATTCACAGAGATAAGCATTGCCATGTTTCTCTCATGTACAGAATCTAGATTCTTTCTTTCTTTCCTTCCTTCCTTCCTTCCTTCCTTCCTTCCTTCCTTCCTTCCTTCCTCCCTTTCTCTTTTTCTGTCTCTCTATTTCTTTTTTCATCAGTCTTGGGGCTTGAACTCTGGGCCTGGGCACTGTTCCTGAGCTCTTCAGCTCAAGGCTAGCACTCCAGCACATGAGCCACGGTGCTACTTCCGGTTTTCTGGTGCTTAATTATAGATAAGAATCACTGATGGGCTGGGAATATGGCCTTGTGGCAAGAGTGCTTGCTTCATATACATGAGGCCCTGGGTTCGATTCCCCAGCACCACATATATAGAAAACAGCCAGAAGTGGCGCTGTGGCTCAAGTGGCAGAGTGCTAGCCTTGAGCAAAAAGAAGCCAGGGACAGTGCTCAGGCCCTGAGTCCAAGCCCCAGGACTGGCAAAAAAAAAAGAATCTCACTGACTTTTCTGCTCTGGCCGGCTTTGGACCTCGATCCGCAGATCTCAGCTTCCTGAGTAACTAGGATTACAAGCAGGTGTGAGCCACTGGCTCTAGAATCTAGATTTTGTTTTAAGCTGACATGATAGTAGAAGGACTATTAGGGAAGCAGAAGAGACCCTTAAGGGGGAGGGGGAATGAGAGAAGGATAATGGAGGACTCAATATGATCGATCAAAGTGTATATATTTATACATATATATGCATGAAGGTGTCATAATAAAATCCATTATCTTGCATAATTAATATACACTAGTAAAATAATAAAAAGATAATTTTTTATCTCTTTTTGCTTGAGAAAACCCATCTTACAATGCAAACTTAGTATTTATTTTTAATATCTAGTAAAAACAAGAATTTTTGTATGTTAATTCTAAGGAGACAAAGCTAAAGATTAAAACACATATTTCTGCTGTTTAGAAGTCCATGTTTCAGTGGGAATATTACTAAGTAATCAGTCCATTGGACAAGCTAGACTTCTGAGAGGGAGAGCAGATGCCAGTGTTTTCATTCCCTGCGTGAACACTAATCTCTGCCTTTTCAAATCTCTGCTCACCATCAGAAACTTGGGTAGCTCAGAGAGCTCCACATAGTCTCAGGTATTAACAGAACCACCTATCTTCCAAAACTACTTAACCATCTCTTTATCATATTCTTTTTTGCCAGTCCTGGGGCCTGAACTCAGGGCCTGAGCACTGTCCCTGGCTTCTTCTTGCTCAAGGCTAACACTCTTGAGCCACTTGAGCCACAGCGCCACTTCTGGCCATTTTCTATATATGTGGTGCTGGGGAATGAACCAAGAGCTTCATGTATACAAGGCAAGCACTCTGCCACTAGACCATATTCCCAGCCCCTATCATATTCCTTATTTCCTGAATTTGGAGCTTATACAACTCTTTAATTACAGTCTGAATGATTGAAGGTGATTAATGCTAGGTTCCCAAACAAACCCGGGGGTGGGTGGGGGGGAGAGTATCGCAATCTTTGTACTGCTCCCAAAGGGAAGTGCTCTCACAGATAGAAGGAAATGCTGTGGAAATTAGCACCAAGAATGGTAATAGAATGTCGAAAGAGATTTTCTTGCTTTCCTATGTGTATATAAGTCCAAGTTCAAGGCTACAGAGGCTTCAAAGCAGGTCACACAGTGGGCACTGAAGGAGAACACTAGGATATGTTGTAAAATGCAACTTCTTCTGACTTCCGACCAACTGTTTCTTCATTTAGGTACTACCTCTTTTCAAAGCATCTAAAACCTCATGACAATATTTAGGACTGCATTATAAAAATAATGCCCCATTTTACAGATGACAAAGCAAGGCACAGAGGTGTTAAGTAATCTTTTCAAGATTACAGAGCTCATAAATCACAGAGCAGGGATTCAAGTCTGAAAAACCTACTTGTGGGAGCCTGTGCTATTAACTTACATGAAAGTATGGAAATGATCACTCTCAATTTTAGTTAAATAAACTGCTGTTAAACTAAAAAAAAAAACTTATGTGAAATACTGTCTCTTCTGACTAATAAAATGATAAGCTAATAAAATGATAGAATATTTTAGGCTGGCATATTAATTAGTGCTTTGGTATGGGTAATTATAACGACACTTTCATCTACAATGATGAAACCTAAAAGAATGACTGTAATACTGAAAGCTAAAGACACACTGACACCATATGGAATCTGAAAGATGAGGTCAGGGTGCTCCCCTCCCCACAAAATTACCCACATCTACATATAGTGTCATGAGAAGGCTTTCATCACCCAATACATTTCTCAAATGTACAATTTTTCCAGGTAACAGTGGATCATGCCTGTGATTCTCAATACTAAGGAGACTGAGATCTGAGGATCATGGTTCAAAGCTAGCCCAGCCAGTAAAGTTCCTAAGATTCTTATTTCTACTTAACAAGCAAAGAGTTAGAAGCGCTAAAAGTCAAGTTGTAGAACTCTAGCTTTGAGCAACAAGGCTGAGAGACAGAACCTAGACCCCCAAGCCCAAGCCTCAGTATTAACATACACACAAAAGTATATTCTCATTGGGTGCTCACACCTGTAATACTAGCTACCCAGGGGGCTGAGATCTGAGGATTGTGGTTCAAAGTCAGCCCAGGCAGAAAAGTCTGTGAGACTCTTATTTCCAATAGACTGCTCAGAAAAAGCCAGAAGTGGTATGGAGGCTCAAGTGGTAGAGTGTAAGCATTGTGCAAAAGAACTTCACATCAAGGCCCAGTTCCAGAGTCCAAGCCCCAGAATGATGACAAAAATAAAAAAAGCAAATTTTCAACAATGGTATCTAGTTGATTCCTTAGGCAACCTCCCAGCTCAACTTCTAATGGATCACTTTCTTTACATATAGCACTTACATTAAGCACATTTTGATTAAGATATTCTATATCCAAAATATTTTCAAATTTCCAATGATTTAAAATCTTTCATGCTAACCCTACATTTAAATAGAGAACTTCCAAAAGTGTATCTCATGGAAAATCGATCCCATAAATTTCTCCATGAGAAGGTTCAGGGCTGGGGATATAGCCTAGTGGCAAGAGTGCCTGCCTCGGATACAGGAGGCCCTAGGTTCGATTCCCCAGCACCACATATACAGAAAACGGCCAGAAGCGGCGCTGTGGCTCAAGTGGCAGAGTGCTAGCCTTGAGCGGGAAGAAGCCAGGGACGGTGCTCGGGCCCTGAGTCCAAGGCCCAGGACTGGCAAAAAAAAAAAAAAAAAAAAAAAAGAGAAGGTTCAGTAGCCAGATACATTTGAAAAGCATATTGTGCCTCATGTTAGAGATCTGATATTTACATTAGCATATTAAAAACTGGAAGTCAAACTGAATTCCAAAAACTGTACAACTTCAAAACAGCTTCTGTATTTCCCAAGTCTAACAGTCCATTTTTCTCTCCATAGTCCCTATTAAAATGCACATAGAGCTAGAAAATTACAGAGATCTTTTATGAACTCGGTGAGAGATGGCTGTGGGCATTGGTTGGACATGAAGCCTTCTGTAATCCCTTGTAATCCTAATTAACTCTGTGCTTTATAATAACACAAAACATCTGAGGTTATTTAAAAGGTGTTAGTGGCATAGATGGATAATGGTTGGTTGCATGGAATTCTTTTATTCCTTGTGAAATTTATCAGAATAATTAATCAGTCTTATATATGAGATTATTTTTTAATAATATGAGCCAAAATCTATTTGGCCTGTTAAATGTCAAATGCCATCATCCAAATATATCTAGGCTTCCCATGTTGCCATTTATCATCTCCACCTTCTGTTAGATCTCCCCAATCACTAAGCTAAGACACCAGTCATCAGATAACAGCAAATTCAGAATTGTCTCCCAAGTTGATGTCCATAAAAAGCCAAGCCAAGAAATTCCTACACAGAAAATGAAGCATAGTATGTCTGCTTTACAGTTGCTGCTTGAATATAATCAAGATCTCATCCAGAAATGAATGTCCTTTCAGTTTCTTTCCCCAAGTCATCTTTCTAAGGTAGCCAGATGTCTGGGCACTGGATCAGGGATGTGATCTTTAGGGTGGGATCAGGAGAAAGGACTACATTAAATGTTGTTAGCTCTCTGTGGAATTCATGTTCACAAATGTCCCTTACCATAATATTGTGTATATCAGTCATAGTCATTCGACTTGGGTTTCTTTGAAGAGATTCTGTCTGTCTTCCCACGTCACTCAGGGTGCTGCTTTTTAGGGAACACAGGACTAACAGTTGTCTGGAAATTCAAGTAAGAGGTTAAGTATTCTTTATCTCATATTTGCCAGTCCTAGGATTTGAACTCAGGGCCTGAGTGCTATCCTTGAGCTTTTTGGCTCAAGCCTAGTGTTCTACCATTTGAGTTGCAGCTCTATTTACAGCTTTTTGGTAGTTAATTGCCTATTTTGGCTTCAAACTTTGATCCTCAAATCTTAGGATCTCAGCCTCCTAAGTAGCCAGGATTACAGGCATGAACCACCAGCAAGCATCCAGCTTCCCTATCTCACTTTTATCTTAGGCTGTTGAATGATGGATTATCTCTTACTACCCTGAGATAAATGTGTGCTAGACCCATGTATCCAAATACAACTAAAGTCAAGATTCACAGGCTTCAGTAAGAACAGTGCATCATGAGATTTCAGCAACAAGAGAACTGACGGACATAGAATTATAGTCACAGTTCCTACAGTGACATTCTGCACAATGAACTTGCCAGAGTAGTCAGTCTTACAATTTATCTGAAAACAACAAAAACCTACACGTTAGGGGTGTAACTAGTCCTTCCCAACTATGGTTTCCCTAGGCCAAAAAAACAAGGAGAGATATGAGGATATTCATTCACTGGTGTCAACAA
The DNA here is from genome assembly GCF_023159225.1 of Perognathus longimembris pacificus. Taxonomy (NCBI): domain Eukaryota; kingdom Metazoa; phylum Chordata; class Mammalia; order Rodentia; family Heteromyidae; genus Perognathus; species Perognathus longimembris. Next base: position 65,872,879 of record NC_063165.1, read on the forward strand.
TGTTGAAGAAAAAGCAGAAAGCTAGATTTGCTTGTGCTGTCATGGCTTGACCACTTTGTTCATGTGCCAGTTTAAAATTCTCCACACTCAGCACCTACAACTTGTCTGTACCCCCATGACGCCCTTGTCATCTGTCATTAGCAAGGATTTTCTTTGTCTCATTGCTGGCAAAAAGTACCTGCTCCTATGTCCAAATCTGTACACACCCAGCAAAGGAAGGCTTTGCATGTGAGGCCCCTGTCTGCTACCCAGTCACGTTTCCTACGAAGGAAAGGGAATGAGGAACTCCTCTGCTAAGGCCAGCAAGCTCAAGATCTGCCTGGCACATGAGACCATATCAAGAACTTCTGCTATTACCCACATGAAACTGCCACATGAAACTCATACTCTCACCCTCTTCCCAAACATTCCTACAAATTTGAAATGGTCTAGGCAACCAGTTTTAATATGTCCTAAAGTCTGGTCACCAGCTTTGTCTATACATGCCATAGATCTTCATATATATACATACACACACATACATACTCAAAATCCTAGTGAAATTATCTCTTGTTTAAAGAAAATAGATGGAATTAGATATCATGTTGAGTAAAATATGACAAGCTCAAAAAGATAAATACTACATAGTTTTGTTCATATGCAGAATACAAACCTAAAATAGTATTCATAGCATAGGAAAATAATAAGAATAAGAATATATGATTGTAAAAGAGTGACTTGAGAAGGAATAAGCATAAGTGTTAGGGAAAGAAGAGTGGATGATAAAGTACAATATACATATGTGTTTTTGTGTGGGGATGTGTATGGTATGTGTATTAAAATAGCATAATGAAACCCACTAAAAACTGCTAAAATTGGGAATGATTTAAAAAGGGTTGAGAAAGAGTAATATTGGTAGAATGAATTTGATCAAATTATACATTATATACATGTATGTGTCACTTTAAAACCCCTTTTGACAATTAATTCATGCTAAATATTTTTTAATCCTTAGTAAGTCACTCATTGGAACAGTATTCCTATCTGAACAGTGAACCATTCCCCAGGTCAAATGGATCCTAGACAAAATTTAATAGGGGGGTTTGCCCTATCACAGACTTCATGAAAACAGCTTACCACATCATCCATGAGAATAGCCAAAGGCAGCCGCAGCCTCTTGGATAGGATCACAAAAGCTCCTTGGTTAACAAACTCAACCACCAATCTGTTCAAGCTTTCTGTATCTCAAGTCTCTTGCTTGGTAAGAGAATCTAGCTCATATTACCTACTCTATCTACTTCTTCCATTTTATAACCTATCCAAGCTCTTCTGGATAACCTGCTTCTCACCCGTACAATACACTCCTAGCTTCACTTTTTACATGGATTGTATTTGTCATTACTGCTCCAAAAACAGATACTCCCACTTGCTTGGAATCAGTGGCATGCAGCCTGTGCGTCCCTTCATATCCATGGACCAGATGAGATGGGTCAAATAGCCTATTGGCAGTTCATGGCCCAGCAAATGTGGGTCTGCTCAGCCTATTTACCCATGCATGCTCTTATGTCCAACCATGACAGAGGACCTACAAGACCCTTCGATAAGACTAGAACTGAGAGGACTTCTTTTGACCATTTATGCAACTAGTCCATAAGAATCTTGCTCTGGTAAGCCACCAAAACAGGAATGGATTGCTCTACCCATTTTGCACACTTATTTAAAGTATACAAAGCTAAAGTTGAACTCATCTATTTATCCTCAGACCTACCATCCTTTTCCTGATCTCTCTCACTAAATGATACCACCTATTTTCAAATGGCTCTGAAGAGAGCCAAGAGTACGTCTATAGTTTTCTTTGTCTTAGTTTCCAGTATTCAATCCCCATTTTCCACCAATTCTACCTCCTGCATTTCACCAAAACCTACCCATATTCCCCAGTACAGTCACTCTCAGCTCTTTCCAAGAATGAACTCTTTTCTGCCTGCATCCTTTCTTCCACTTCACCTCAACAACATTACATAACTGCGGAGGTCTCTGTGATACATAAATATGGCTATGTCAGTCCTTTGTAAAAACACTTTCCTAGATCTCTATTATCCTTAGCAAGACATACAAGTTAATCCTGATTTGGGTTTTGTCTGTCTCTCCAACTTCATTTGTTTTCGACTCTTCTCTTCTTGTTGTACAACATGCCAAATCATCTTTGCATATGCTCTCCCCACTTTCTAGATTATTCTCACTTCACTGCCACTTATACAACTGGTCACTAGAGTTCAGTATTCAAATCTCAGTTTGAGGATTCCTTCTTCCATGAAATGTACTTTGAAGCATACTCATGCACTTTCAGGCCTGACTGGATTTCCTTTCTGTGTGTTCTTATTTCACCCTGTGTTTAAAAGTGTTGTAGCATGGCCAGGTACCAGTGACACATACCTGTAATCCTAGCTACTCAGGAGACTGAGATCTGAGGATCCTGGTTGAAGTCAGCTGAGGTAGACAAATCTGAGACACTTACCTCCAATTAACTAGCAAAAGACCAGAAGTTGAGGTTTGGTTCAAGTGGTAGTGGAAAAGCTAAGCAAGAGTACAAAGACAGTTTGAGCCCCAGTACTGACACAAAACAAACAAACTTCTTTTAGCATGGGAACTGTTTTAGGGTGGGAGCCAGCAGAAAGGAAAGTGAAAGGAGAAGGTAAGGATGCATGCATATTAGTGAAAAGCTTCATACATATGTGTGACACAGTATAGTGAAACTATTAAGAATTTTTTTATAAAGGAGTAAAAAGGAGAAGAGTGATCAAAGCATTTTATATGGAAATAAAGTGATCACAGTACTTTATAAGGGAATATCACAAAGAAACTCCTTTGTACAATTAATGTACATTAATTTTAAAAACTTCATGTAGCAATTCTCATCCTACTATGTTATAACTGTCCATAAAAATCAGGATGATCTCTGTTTCTAATTACCTCTCACCTGAATAGATTAGGGACAATTGCTTGCTTAGTTTTTTTTATCCCTGTTACCTGGAAAATTACATACATCCAATAAGGACTCAATAAATAAAAATTGATCAATATATGGATGTTGATCCCTCCTTCCTAGAGATAGCCTGCAATCAGCACTTTAATCTAAAACCTCATCTCCATAACAGAAGTTGGGCATGTCACACCAGGTAATTTTTCGCTAAGCAAAACATCTTATGGCAGATGGATTGATATGCTCAGTCCTGTAATTGACATTTCCTCTTCATGTTTATGGAAAAACCTTCTTTGGATAACCCCAAAGGGGAAACAATGCTTACACATAATACTACACAGAATATTGTCACTTGCAAAATCCTGGTAGAAGCCAGCTACCAGTGGGTCACGCCTGTAATCCTAGCTAATCAGGAGGCTGAGATCTGATGGTCACATTTCAAAACCAGTGTGGCCAAGTAAGTCTTATTTCCAATAACCACCATGAAGCTCCAAGGTGAGCTGTGAATCAAGGGGTAGAATGCCAGCATTGATGGAATAAAATTAAGGGATAGTGCCTAGACTCTGTTCTAGTCCCAGTATGGACACACACACACACACACACACACACACACACACACACACACACACAATTATAGAATGTTGCAAAGACCATTCTTCTAAATCATTCCCAGTTCAATTTAAAAATTGCAATGTTTTCTTCCTTACTCTAAAATGCACTTAGCCAGGAGAAATTAAGAACACCAAGTCAGACACAAGCTGGTTCTTTTGAGAAATGTTTTTACTTATCTGTCCTACTTCATATGAAGGGCTATTAATGACATAACCCTGGAATGTATCTCTTAAAATGCCACAGCATGCAGCATTACCCCCAATTTTTGTCAGTACCTGGATATGATATATCATGAATTCATTATCCACCTCTGAAAGGTTGAAGATCACTAACTAAATCACGCAGGTGCTTATCAAGCAATTATGTTATTAAAATGACATACATCAGTCAGTGCAAATCTTGCCTTTGTCTTTGAATTCTTTGTCTTCTCCATTTTATTAGTCAAAACACTGTTTTCAGCACTGTTCTTAGCAATTAAGAAATCTATATTTAAATCATGTTAGCAGGCAGTGACATAAGCCTGTGTGAAGGAATTAGAGAAGTCTAAGAGAACACCTCCTTACACTTGGGGAAAATAGACAGCAACAGCTTACACTTGGAAGCCTAATGCCTTTGTTTCAAAGCCATGCCTTTCTTCTTTCTAGACCATATTCCCCATCTCTGAAGCTTTTGATTCCCATGGCTCATAGTGATATTTAAAATATCTCAAAAATAAATATAATAAAAAAGTGGTAACTACAATTGGGGAACTAGGTAATGATTTAAATAATTTCCATCACTGATTGGATGTTTTCTTTGGCAGTAATGGCATCGGCTGCTTGGTGAGCAGGTGTTCTATCACTTGTGCTATGCCATCAGCCCTTCCTTGCCTGCTCAGTGCCTCAGACTGCAATCCTGCTACCCATGCACCCACCTAAATGAGGTGACAGGCCAGCCCCATCCAGCTTTTACTATTACTATTATTTGTTATCCTTAAGGAGTAGCACAAAGGGGTTTCAATTTCACATGTCAGTTCTTGAGTACAATGCATCTTGATCAATGTCACCCCTTTCATCATTCTCTCATCTCTCTTAACCCTACCAATCCTCTCAATTTTATCTCATTCCATTTTATATATGCACATTGAATATTCTGAATTGCAGTTGCCCACCCTTGCTCTCTTCATTTGTCTATGCCCCTCCCCTGCTTTTGCTATTACCTCCCCCCACAACCACACATATTCCAGCTTCCTGGCATTCGTTTTGTTAAATTGTCAATTATTTGTTCAAAGGAGTTGTACCGGTTTCATCCTTCCTGAATGAGCCATACTTTAGTTAACAGGTTTGTTAACTGTTTATGCCTATGACCCTATATACGTTTACATATATATTATGATTTAGATCTAATTTCCACATATGAGGGAAAATATGCATCTTTTGTCATGCTGAGCCTGACTTACTTCACTTAAAGTAATTTTTTCCAGGTCCATACCTTTCCTTGAAAGTGATAATATCATTGTTCTTCATGTATGAGTAAACACCTTTGCGTGTACATATATCTAACATTTTCCTGATCCATTCATCCATTGAAGGGCATCTAAGCTGTTTCTACCACATGGCCATGGTGAATAGTTCAGCAATGAACATGACTGAAGAGCCAGACTTTGAAGTCAGGCCCCAATTTACCACGCGAACCCCACTTTACCACGCGAACCTGAGATAAGCAGGCCCTGTGAGCAAACTCAGGACAAGCTTATTAGGGCCCAGCCGGTCGAGAACTCTAATCACTGGGAATGCTTAACTCTAACTGCCCCCAGAGTGCCTTGAGCCCTGAGCTAATCAGATTTGTACCTGTGTCCTAATCTTGCTTGCTTGAACACCTGATGGCTGTAACTTTGTTTTGTGCCTTTATAAGCCCTGTGCAATCGCAGCTCTGGGCTTCCTCCTAACCTCCACTGTGTTGGTGGGTAGGACTAGGCCTGAGTTGCAGCTCACCTGAATAAAGCCTTGCTTTTGCATTTCGGAATGTCTGAGTCTCGGTGGTCTTCTTGGTGGTTGTTTCGCGACTTGGCATAACATTTGGGGGCTCTTCCGAGATAGCCCCAGAGAACCCCCCCCCCCAGACCCCAGATTCCAAAGGTAAGAAAACAGCGCTGTTCATTTGTCATGTCCTGTAATTTGTCTGTTTGTCTGTCTTGCTTCTGCTTATTTTTTGACGGGGTTGTCGAAGCGGACACGCTTACTCGGCAATCCTGGGGAGACTGGGGGACGCTCCAGACTCTTTACCCTTGAAGGAGGACCCCTGGAGCCCCGCCTTGAACTTGCGTCCACTCCTTCTGCACCCTTGCAGGAGGTCTTGGGCCAACTTGGGAGATCTTCAACTTTTCTTGTTTTCAGGTCTGTGTTTTCCTCCTTTTGTATTAATTGTGTTTGTTTGTTTTTGTAGCCTTTTGGACTGAACATCTGATCAGAGCTATGGGTAACGCTCTATCTTGGGGACTGCCATTTAGCCCCCTAGATTTGACTCTAGCTCACTGGAGGGAGATCAAGGAGATAGCTCAGAACTGAGGTGTGGCCCTTAAGGAGGAAAAAATGGATCACCCTGTGTAAGTCAGAATGGCCCACGCTTGAGAGAGCTAATTGGCCACCTGAGGGGAGCTTTGATATAATTAAGATCAGGACTTTACAAAGCCTAATCGATGCCCCTCATTCAGGCTATCTAGACCAGGTTCCTTATATAGACACATGGAGGGAACTCGTTGACAGAGACGCTCCAGCTTGGGTTCGGCCTTTCTTACCAACTCCCTCCTCCACTCCTTCCCCTACCCCAATATTCGTTCCAAAGACACAGGGTGACAAGAGAGACCAATACTGGCCATTTTCTACTAGTGATCTTTACAATTGGCATACCCAAACTGCCCCCTTTTCTGAGAAACCCCAGGATTTAATTCGCTTGCTTGAAACTATACTTTTCACTCACCAGCCCACTTGGGATGATTGTAGACAGCTTTTACAGGTCCTTTTCACCACTGAGGAAAGAAATTGTATCCAAGAAGCGGCACGGAGACTTATCCCCGGCCACAGCAGAATGCCCATCACGAATCCTGCCTTGATTGACACCTATTTTCCCGAGACCCGACCAGCATGGGACTACAATATGGCTGAAGGTAGGGAGCGACTCCTTGTCTATCACCAGGCTCTGCTGGCAGGTCTCAAGGCGGCAGCTCGCCAACCTACCAATATGGCCAATGTTTATAATATTAGACAGGGAGAAAGTGAAAGTCCGGCAGCATACCTTGAGTGGCTTGTGGAATCCTTTAGTTAATACACCCCGTATGATCTTGAGACCCAGGAATCTGTTCAGATGATTATGTTTGCCTACGTAAATCAAGCCACACCAGACATAAAGCGGAAGTTGCAGGCTCTAGACAGGCTTGGTGAAAAATCTGTTAGGGATCTAGTAACAGTGGCAGAAAAGGTTTATAATAAGAGAGAAACAGGAGAACAAAGACAGGAAAGGAAGGACAAAGAACATGGAATCAAACAAGAAAAGAGAAACAGAGTTAAGGAAAGGAGTTTGGCTAAAATTTTGGACCAACAACAGGCACAATACAAGGACCTCAAGGAAATCCTGACCTATGTGCAGGCAGGAAACTTTGGACAGTCCTCCTCTCCAAGTA